>NC_080669.1:77161578-77311770 GCF_027579445.1 Ammospiza nelsoni | reverse complement strand
GAAGTGTCGGAAGGAAGGAAGGAAGGAAGTGTCGGAAGGAAGGAAGTGTCGGAAGGAAGGAAGTGTCGGAAGGAAGGAAGTGTCGGAAGGAAGGAAGGAAGGAAGGAAGTGTCGGAAGGAAGAAGTGTCCGAAGGAAGTGTCGGAAGGAAGTGTCGGAAGGAAGTGTCGGAAGGAAGTGTCGGAAGGAAGGAAGGAAGGAAGGAAGGAAGGAAGGAAGGAAGGAAGGAAGGAAGGCAGAAAGGAAGGAAGGAAGTGAAGGAAGGAAGGAGGAAGGAAGAGGAAGGAAGTGTCGGAAGGAAGGAAGTGTCGGAAGGAAGTGTCGGAAGGAAGTGTCGGAAGGAAGTGTCGGAAGGAAGTGTCGGAAGGAAGTGTCGGAAGGAAGTGTCGGAAGGAAGTGTCGGAAAGGAAGTGTCGGAAGGAAGGAAGGAAGTGTCGGAGGAGGAGTGTCGGAAGGAGGAAGTGTCGGAAGGAAGGAAGTGGGGAAGGAAGGAAGGAAGGAGACGGAAGGAAGGAAGGAAGGAAGGAAGGAAGGAAGGAAGGAAGGAAGGAAGGAAGGAAGAAGGAAGGAAGGAAGGAAGGAAGTGTCGAAGGAAGGAAGTGTCGAAGGAAGTGTCGGAAGGAAGTGTCGGAAGGAAGTGTCGGAAGGAAGGACGGAAGGAAGGAAGGAAGGAAGGAAGGAAGGAAGGAAGGAAGGAAGTGTCGGAAGGAAGTGTCGAAGAAGTGTCGGAAGGAAGTGTCGGAAGGAAGTGTCGGAAGGAAGGAAGTGTCGGAAGGAAGGAAGGACAGTGTCGGAAGGAAAGTGTCGGAAGGAAAGTGTCGGAAGGAAGGAAGGAAGGAAGGAAGGAAGGAAGGAAGGAAGGAAGTGTCGGAAGGAAGTGTCGGAAGGAAGTGTCGGAAGGAAGTGTCGGAAGGAAGTGTCGGAAGGAAGGAAGTGTCGGAAGGAAGGAAGGAAGTGTCGGAAGGAAGTGTCGGAAGGAAGTGTCGGAAGGAAGTGTCGGAAGGAAGGAAGGAAGGAAGGAAGGAAGGAAGGAAGGAAGGAAGGAAGGAAGTGTCGGAAGGAAGGAAGTGTCGGAAGGAAGGAAGTGTCGGAAGGAAGGAAGTGTCGGAAGGAAGGAAGGAAGGAAGGAAGGAAGGAAGGAAGGAAGGAAGGAAGGAAGGAAGGAAGGAAGGAAGGAAGGAAGGAAGGAAGTGTCGGAAGGAAGGAAGGAAGGAAGTGTCGGAAGGAAGGAAGTGTCGGAAGGAAGGAAGTGTCGGAAGGAAGGAAGGAAGGAAGTGTCGGAAGGAAGGAAGTGTCGGAAGGAAGGAAGTGTCGGAAGGAAGGAAGGAAGGAAGTGTCGGAAGGAAGTGTCGGAAGGAAGTGTCGGAAGGAAGGAAGGAGGAAGGAAGTGTCGGAGGAAGTGTCGGAAGGAAGTGTCGGAAGGAAGTGTCGGAAGGAAGTGTCGGAAGGAAGTGTCGGAAGGAAGTGTCGGAAGGAAGGAAGGAAGGAAGGAAGTGTCGGAAGGAAGGAAGGAAGTGTCGGAAGGAAGGAAGGAAGGAAGGAAGGAAGGAAGGAAGGAAGGAAGGAAGTGTCGGAAGGAAGGAAGTGTCGGAAGGAAGTGTCGGAAGGAAGGAAGTGTCGGAAGGAAGTGTCGGAAGGACAGTGTCGGAAGGAAGTGTCGGAAGGAAGTGTCGGAAAGGAAGGAAGGAAGTGTCGGAAGGAAGGAAGGACAGTGTCGGAAGGAAGGAAGTGTCGAAGGAAGGAAGTGTCGGAAGGAAGGAAGTGTCGGAAGGAAGGAAAGAAGAAAGAAAGAAAGAAAAGAAAGAAAGAAAGAAAGAAAGAAAGAAAGAAAGAAGAAAGAAAGAGAAAGAAGAAAGAAAGAAAGAAAGAAAAGAAAGAAAGAAAGAAAAGAAAGAAAGAAAGAAGAAAGAAAGAAAGAAAGAAGAAAGAAAGAAAGAAAAGAAAGAAAGAAAGAAAGAAGAAGAAAGAAAAGAAAGAAAGAAAGAAAGAAAGAAAGAAAGAAAGAAAGAAAGAAGAAGAAAGAAAGAAAGAAAGAAAGAAAGAAGAAGAAAGAAAGAAAGAAAGAAAGAAAGAAAGAAAGAGAAAGAAAGAAAGAAAGAAAGAAAGAAAGAAAGAAAGAAAAAGAAAGAAAGAAAGAAAGAAAGAAAGAGAAAAAAAAGAATGTTAGTTAGTTGTTTGATTGCTTGCAGCTGCCAGGGCACTTACCAGCACTGTCTGCATGTGTCCAAGTATTTTTCTCTATTGCATGAGCCAACACCCCTTGCTCTGCAGCCACCCAGTGCTGTTCACCTCCACATCAGTACAGCTGCCAGCAAGGAGAACCATAGCCTGGCCTCAAGGAGCCCACAGAGACCAACCCCAGCTGTGGGTTATCCTGAGCCAGCATTGTTCCTCTGGCCAGCTGGAGGAACAGCTGCAACTGTCCTCCCAGACACTGAAATCTCAGCACATTCCCTGGAGCATCTCTGTCTCTGAAAATAGCTAGGATGGCTCCTGTTGGAGAGACACCTGTCATGCCAGTCCGTGGGCATGCAAGTCCTTTTCAGTACCTAAAGTTGGATGCATGCCCTTTGCCCAGGGCTAACATATTCTCTATGTCCTGAAAATGAAAATTATTCTACAAAGCCACAAAACCACATTCCTAAGTGAAAAAAAATTCTTGAGTTTCATGTCCAGTTGATTTTTGTATTGTCCAAACCTTGATATTTGTTTCTTATATGTATGTTCAATGTCCTGGTGTGATGAGACCCACAGTCTGATACCAAAGTCTAAGGCCTTTATTCAAACAAACAGAAAGGAATAATACGCAACCTGATGGCACTGCCATGCCTGAAGCAGTGTAGGAAGGAACTGAGAACAGAATGAGTGTGACAGAGGAGCTGACAGCAAGTTCATTTCAGCTGTATTTTTGGTGCTTTGGGTTTGCATCCATTTTAGGCTACAACAGACCTTCACCCATGCTCCTGAGGGGAAGGCTGGTTCTCAGAACTGTCCTTCCTCTTGCACGTGCCAGTGATGGTACAGAGGCACTTCCCTGCAGCTTTCACATGCAGTCACAGCAGAAAGTCAGTGTCAAAGGGATTTTATGAAATTGGCTTGAGATGTTTGAATAGTCTGGAGACCTGACTGGTGGAAAAGTACATCTCTCTCCCTGCAGCAGTCTGGGCACTGCCAGGAACCGCTGTGGTTGCACCTCTCCTGCCTGCTCAGGCTGACCTTCAGAACCCTGCAACAGGCACTTGCACCAGCTGTCAAACACAAACTCTTGGGAGGAGCTACAAGCCCATGGGACAGCCATGTGAGAGTGGTAAACTTCTCAGTGCGAGAGCCAAAAACCACAGTACTGCGTAGAAGACTTTGTTGCTACGTTATCTGTATCTAAAATACAGACAGGGAGTGGGATTCCTGTTGATTAAGCTGGCTGAGAACAGCGTCCATGTCTGTCCTCTACATCTGCATGGACAAACACTTTAGATGAAGTTAATTCTTCCAGGCTCATCTCTGACCTGCTGTTTTGGGAAAAGAGCCCCTCACAGCTGTGAAGAGAAGATGGAAAACAGGACTCCAATGTAAGCAAGAATAGATGTGCAGGACTTCAATGTAAGCAAGAATAGATGTCTTTTCTTTATAGGGCTGCCCTGGTTGCTCTGGGGTGTATCTGACACTGACTTTGCCAGAGGTGCACCCACCTGGAGGCAGGAGCACAGTGGGGCAGTGATCCTGCACAACAGTGACCATTGTAATTTGTAATTATTAATTTTGAGTGTTTCTCCTGTATGCATTTTCATCTCTGCAATGTGTGGAGGGGGCCCTGCTGCTGTATCTGATTATGTTGAAGGACAGGGATCTTTCCTCACCTCCCTCAACCCCCAGTCTGGAAAAGCCACAGGGATGTTCCACGTTGCTAATGCCATGGCTTTGGCCAAGAGTGACACCAGGGCCCACCCTCAGTCCTGCCACACTGGGATTCACTTCTGCAGCATACATTGAACACGAAAAACAACTTCATGTGGCTGACCTGTGTGCTTTGAAAGGTTTCTGGGGAAGGAGACAAAAGCTGGGAGTAGGTTTGCATGTGAAGGGTGAACTTCTGGGGAACAGGTTATGGGACTAGTTTAGTCAGCACTTCACATGGTGCTGTATCAGCTTAGTATCAGTTAAGTAATTAGTGTAGTATAAAATGAAGTATAATTTATACAAGTATTCTAGATCTGTTATGAAAACAACTTACATGTTTTTTTCCTGCTTAAATTAAAAGGGGCTGCTTTGCAGATACAGCAGGAATTTGACTGTCCTCAGCATCACTGCCCCTGTGCCATAAAGAGCTGGCTTTTCTTTGTGAATTGAAGACGTGCTCCTCATGCACCGCAGGCTCACTCAACAAGGGCTGGGTGGCTCAGCAGACATTGTGACCTCCTGTTCCCAAAAGGTCATGTGGGAATGTGGAGACACACAGCCAGGAATGCCAATGTGCAGGAGAATGAGCAGGGAGGCAGGAGGTGAGGCTGGAGAGGGGGAGAGGGGAAGGAGCTGTGTCAAAAGGGTTCATGTACCAGAGGAGTCCATAGTCTAGATGAGTATACAGATAATTTATGAATTTGGGACACACACTTGATAAATCTGAGCAGATTCCTTGTAGTCATGGGAGGCTCTGTGTAAATATGTGCATTTCAGATGAGATGAGAATCGTGTGTGAGGAGTGGGGAGGTTTCACTGCTTTGAAGCAGGTACCAATGGGGAATTTGTAGCTAGTGTTTAAAAGCCCTCCTGCATAATCCAGTTGGTACTTGGAACAGAACTAGGTTATGAAAATACTGTAAAATAATATACTGTTCTTACACAATAATGTTGAACAATGTGGTGCAGTGTTTCTCCCTTGCTATGGCAAAGGCTCTGAAAAATAATGACTTCCTAAATCAGAGATCTGTAGATAAAATACAACTATTGTATTATCAATAATGAGTTATGTTGGTTTAGAAACCTTTTCCTGTAGCCAATTTGTGCATCACAAGATGCAGTGCTCAAGATCAGGGTCTTTTTTAAATGGCAAGAATGCAGCAGAAGTCCAATTCTGAATGAAGGCCATGAAAGAGCTTTTGTGCCCTTCAATCTTGACATTTTAAAAGTTTATTCACAGTCATTACTAAATGTAATGACTATGAATCCTAGAGCCTCCCTAATTAGAAGGTATGGAGACGAGAGTGGATATTTACATGTGTATTAGAAATAACAGAAGTAAATCCACACAAGTATGGGACACATGCTGTCCTGCATGGTGTCCAAATTAACTGCTACAGATTTCACTTTCATAGGCACAATTTATCCTCAGTGCACATCACTGTGTTGTTTTATTCATTGTTAACCCATGGGTTAATCTGGGTGGGCAGGCCATGAGGGCTGCTACACTGGGCATGGCTTGGATTTCTTCTGGAGAAATAAGCAGAAGCTGCTGTGGTCCATGAAAGCACCTGAAACACAGTGTGGTGAGGCAAGGGAGGGAAGGAGACACCACAGAGCAGAGAAAGGGTCAGGCAGACCAAAGGGCTGGTGTTCATCCTGGCTGGGAGAAATGTGGGTGTCAGCAGGGGTGGAAGAGACATCCCAGGGCTTTTGGAGAGCACTGGGAATCAGAAGGAGCCGTGTGGATGAGTCATTGCTCAAAGTGCAACAGGGAGGCAGCTCCCATGGAGCTCAGCTGAGGAGCCTGGGCAGTGCCCACTGTGAGATGGGTCCTGCTCCAGAGACGACATCAGGAGAGGAGCCTCAGCTGGGATGGCCTAAGGAAAACCAGCTGCAGGTCCCTGATGTGATGGCAACATGCCCACCAATGCTCCACATCCCCTGCACGTGCTGGAATTTGCCCAGCCAGGTGTTGCCAAAGAGGTTTGGAAAGAAGTGCAATGACCTGCAGTCAAGGTCCCTCCATGTTGATTTCAGGCTGAGCAGAGGTCACCTCCTGGCACTGCAGATACTTCCAGACACTGAGACAGACATAAACTGGCTGCTGCTGTTTATGTCTGTCTCAGTGTCTGGAAGTATCTGCAGTATTACAGAATGCATTGATCACAAAAATTGGGATATTTCCCTTTTTTTTTTTTTTTTAATTTCTATGTTGTTTTTTTTCATTTTGATTTCTATTTTCATTTTAATTTCTATGTTGTTTATTTCATTTTGACAAAATAGGAGTGTCTGTATTTCTTCTATTTTTTTTTCTTTTTCTCTTTTTTTTTCTCCTATTCCTTTATTTTTCATGTTACTTTTTTAGTCTTCCTTTTTCCTTTCCTTCCCCTCGCTGCCTAGTGACCCACGCTGTCAATTCCACAGCTGATCATTTGCTTGAGGCTGGGGACAGCTCACAGAGCAGCACCAGCTACCTGGGAGAGGCTCTGGCACTGGTGCAGAGCTCTCACTCAGCAGGGAGGGACAGGGGATCCCTTTGGCCAGGTTTGCCTAGAATAAAGATAAAGCCAGGAGCTGGAATAAGAGACAAATCAGTACATCCACCTTTTGCATGGTCTGTGTGTGAGAAAGCTGCAGAGTGGTTTTTCAGGTCCCTGAGCAATGATTTGCCGGGATGGGAAGTTTGGTTTGAGAGCAGAAAGGAGTGCCAGAGAGCAGGCACAGCCAGGCAGGGCGGGCAGGCAAGCCATGAAGGGGCAGGCTGTGAGAAATTTGGTGGAACCACAGGGGCGGAAGGGACAGACTTGTAGAAGAGCACAGAGGCTGCCCTTGCCTTCTTATGCACATCCACAACTGATACACTACAATCTAATCATAAGTCCCTGCTGATAAATGCACATCCTGTCCATAGATCTCAAATAATTTTACAAGTTGTGGCAGTGTGGCACTGCAGTTGCCAGTATTTGACAAGTGGATAAATCAAATAGAAGAAGGCAAATTGATTTGCTCGCTGCTAAAATAGAGTCACATAAAATCCCCCCGTTCCCAGGCATTTCCTGCTTCCTGTCCTGGGACTGGCATGTTCTTACTCTCTCCAGTACAGAGTCTGAAGAAAACACCAGAATATCTCAAATAGAATTTGTAGCAATTTTTATACATAAGATAGAATTACACCATTAGTTGCATAAATTTAAAAATATGCCAGAGAGGAATAACTGCTGAGAACAGCATGATAGCCGGATCGCATGCTGTTTGCTAATAACCTTCTTGTGCAATGTGCCATACATACTTCAAAATGCGAACACTCCAACTTGCTTAAGCTTTGAACTGGGAATAGAATCTGCATGACAAAGACTAGGAAACAAATGGTTGAGATACGCAGATTCATTTGTATCTGCACATCTGTTCTTAAAAAAAAGGAGAGGCAAATAAAATGCAGAAGAGAAGCAAATAAAATGCAGACATAAAGGAGACATAGGAAGTTTAACAAGACACAAAATTAAACTTTGTCAAAAGTCCTTATTTCATGAAATAAGGGGCAAAACTACAGCATTTCTCTTAGGAGTGTCACATAAAAATGTATTTCTAACATAACAAAAGTAAACTTACAAAGCTGTAAACAAAAATATGAGACATATGCTGTGAAGTCTCATATGCAGGGAGCCGCAGCAGTAAAACAACACAACAGTCACAGTGGTTCAGCAGGTCAGCAAAAGCTCCCAGCGTGATGTGATAAAACTGAATTTGCACCCAAGGTTAAAGCACGTGCGATCAGTGAGGTAATCCCGAGCCTGGGAGCGGTGCTGTGGGTCCAGCTCTGGAGCCAGGCCGTCTTCAAGGATCTCAAAAGACCTGGGGATTGTAAGAGGACTGAAAATATTCAGAGTGCTTTCAAAATGTAAATTGAGAGTACATTTGAATACAGGGATTAAACAAACTCATGTGGAGAAAACACTAACGGAGAAACAAACTTGTGAGGACTTGTTACCAGAACCAACACCAGGTGAATTGAAATCAGGAACTAAGAAATCTGTGCAGTGTGCTGCCCAGTCTTTGGTGTGCCTGGCTGGAAAATGTGCTAGTTTATGCTTGACGGAGGAGAAACAGGTTGGTGTGGAGTGGGCAAAGATGCACAGCAGCTCCAGTTAGGAGCTCTGCTCAGTCTGTCCAGCACGAACCAGCAACAAGGCAGCTCTTCTCGGTGAGGAGTGCAGGCTCCTTCTGCAGCCGATACAGACAGCAAACGAGGGAATGAATCACACCATCTGTGACCGACACCGCCACAAGAGACACAAGCGAGCTGCCTTTTTGGGTGTCTCTCTCTGCTGTTGTACTGGGAGATGAGACAGCTTCCAGCAGCCTCACCTGCAGACAGAGCTCTGCGAGGCAGCCCCAGCTGTCTCCGACGGTCCCTCCCGACTGATGTGACCGGGCAGGGGTGGCTGGCACCGCCCGCTGCCCTCCCTCGGCTCCCCTAGCTCCCACCCACCCGCTCCAGTGCCTGCATCCCCGAGCACTGCTCACCAAGAGCAGATTTCTGTCTTCAAACCCCGTTTTCTTCCCGCAATTCAGCCATGCTCAGTTCTTCACATCCCCGCCACTGTCACTGTCATTTCTGCTTGGTGGCGCCTCTTTCTGCTTCTCCCTTGAGCCTCGCACGCCCTTCCCAGCCCGCTCCTGCTCCTGGCGTGCCCTGGCACGCTGGGCACAGCCCCGAGCGGAGCCGCTCCCGTGCCCGCCGGGTGTGCCCGGGCTGGGGCCGGCTCGGTGCCCCCGGTGCCCCCGGTGCCAGGCGAGCCCAGCGCGGGCCCAGCGCACGATGCCAGGTGCCCGGTGAGCCCGGTGAGCCCGGAGCGCTCCGCCATGTCGTATTTCCCACCGGTAAGCGCAAGCAGAAAGAAAAGGTATGGAAAATGGTGCTGGAGGAGCTTCCTGCGGGCAGCGCCAGGAGACAGTGCTCCGTCTCCCTCTAGCGATGCTGGCGAGCAGGGAGGCAGCCCCGAGCCCGGGCTCACACGGTGTTTGTCCCCTCCAGAGCACGGGAAGCCCAAGTAGCCTCCCTGACCAGTGGGACAGAGTCCCAAGTCCCGTCCCTGCCTGTAGGACAGAGCTCTGGTTCAGGGTCTGAATTATTCATTACTGCAAGCTCTACTCCTATGGAAAAGCTGCTTCCCAGTCTAGCAGAAGCCTTCTTAGAGCTCACACCAGCCTGCTGCTGCCAGATGGTGCTCTGTGTGTCTGGAGAAAACCATCCACATCAGCAGCTTGCAAACTGGGAGAGCAGGAGCTCACCAAGTGGTCTTTTGCCCTGTGTATTCAGTCTCCTCGCTGTAGCCATCCTGTGTGCTGGCTTTGGCTGGGGAAGAGTTCATTTTCTGCACAGTAGCAGGTATGAAGATGTGATTTGGACTCGTGCTGGAAGCAGTGCTGATAGAACAGGGATGATTTTGTTACTGCTCAGCAGCACCTGCACAGAGCCAAGGCCTTTTCTGCTCCTCACCCCAACCCACCAGCAAGGGGGCTGTGGGTACCAGGGAGCTGGGAAGGGACACAGACAGCAGAGCTGTCCCCAAATGACCAAAGGGACATGCCACACCATATGGCACCATGCTCAGTATATAAAGCAGAGGGAGAAGAAGGAAGCAGAGGGCACACTGGGGGTGGCTGTGTTTGTTTCCCAAGTCACCACTGTGTGTGATTGGACCTGGCTTTGCTGGGGATGGCCAAACACCTGCCTGCCCTTCGGGAGTGGCGGATGAATTCCTTGTTTGCTTTGCTTCTGTGCACAGCTTTTGCTTTGCCTGTTGAATTGTCTTTACCTCAGCCCAGGAGGAGCTTTCTCACTTTCACAATTCTCTCCCCCATCCCACTGGTGGTGGGGGAGGCTGGGTGGCCACGTTGATGGCTGGGGTTAAACGACACATCCTGCTCAGAAAATGCCCTGGATTACTCTCCTTTAGGAGAAAAAAAAAACCAAAAACCCTAAGTCTGCTTTGTCTTAGCAGCCTCATGTAAGAGGGATAAGTCGCTAGCAATGACAGGACACATCGGTCACCTGCTGTCACAGGGCCTGGCTCTGCCGGGCAGCTGCACTCGCTCTGGGACAGAGCCCAGCAGGGACACAGGCGGGACAGGAGCCGCCAAAGGCCGGGGGCGGCACAGGACACGGCACTTCCAGCAGAGCCCGCTGGATGGCAGCGGCCGCTCTGGGATGGAGCCGGTCCCTGCGCAGCTGTGCTGGATCAGCGACTTGGGAAAGAGCGAAACCTCTTCCAGAGCCTGTACCGTGGGCACGCAGGTATGGAGCGCTCCTAATATCTGCTGGGAGCTCTTCAGGCGTCATCGCCCCGCCAGTGAGGAGCTGCAGCGCTGCATGGCCGATGCTGCTGTGCCTGCGAGTGCTGGGCTCTGCGGTGTGCATGGCCCGCACCGCTGGGCGCAGGCTGGATGCATGTCCCGAGCTAAAATCGAGCAGATCATCGTCTCTGAAAGGATGAAGGCTCCTTCTCCGCCATGTCCGGCCACTCCAAACACTGTGAACATCCTCGGTGTGACAGACCTGACGTGCCCTGAGCCTGCACCTCCTCCTGACAGCATCCTGGGGCTGGGGGCCAGGGCAGCCCCATGGAAAGCTCCATAAACCTGGTGGAGCAGGCAGCACATGTCTAGGAGCAGAGATGCAAAGCAGGGCAGGACTGCTGCTACTTTTCTTGTTAGGGATTATGTTTTTTTGGTTTTTTTGTTTGTTTTTGAGGAGCACATGTGGGCTTCATCAAGTCACATTTATAGTATAATTAGAAATAATAATTTGGGAATGGACACCCAAGTGGAGTTTGTGCGGTCCAACACCCTGTTCTGAGCAGGTGAGACCAGATTGCTCAGGCACTTTCCTGGCTGAGTATTGAAAATCTCAGTGTGTGGAGATTCCCTGGGTCTCCGGGCCTTCTTCAAGATTTCTTTACACACGTGATGAAAAAGTGAAAAGTTTTTGGCTCATTTTAGTGCTCCAGGTTGTGTCTGCACTTCTTGTTCTGCAACCAGTGAACTGACCACTTCAGGTGACTTGCACTTGCCTGATCAGCCCCGCCCTGCCTTGAGATAGTTCTAGACAGTGATAACATTCCCCCCCGCCTTCCAAAGAACCCACTCTCAGTATTACACCTAGAGTTTTGCCACCAAAAATTACTGCACTTTGTTCCAAAGTGATATTTTTCCAACAAAAGACATCTTGCAAAGCACTGGGCAGGTACACACACAAACCCAGCCGAGCTGGGTGTCCTGAAGCAAAGCTTTTTCTCTTGCTTCCCGACCTTCAGTGCCCGTGGCTGCCCCGGTGGCTCACTACCTTGCTTGCATCTCTGCTCCACCAGGTTTATGGAGCTTTCCATGGGGCTGCCTTGGCCCCCAGCCCCAGGATGCTGTCAGGAGGACTGCAGGCTCAGGGCACGTCAGGTCCATCAGACTGAGGATGGTGACGGTGTTTGGAGCGGCCGGAACGTGGCAGAGAAGGAGCCTTCATCCCTTCAGCGATGATGATCCAGGTGGTTCGCAGGGCTGGCTGCTCACACCCACCAGCAGAGACACTCTGGGTTTGTGGTGCTTCAGCTCCTTCCGGACAACTCGGGCTTCTTGGCGCTCAGGAGAACCTTGGGAGTGCTGGGAACCCACAGCTGCTTGGAAAAACGGGATCTCAAGAAGGGAACAGCTGCTTCCAAAGGGTTCAAACCTTGGAAAAATGAGATTTTTTTTTTTTTTTTAAATCAGAATTCCCATGGATGAGCTTTTACCATTTCTCCAACCTCCTTTTTTCCCAGCTATTCCAGCAGGAAATGGAATTTAATTGCCACCAAATCCATCCCTGAACACCTCGGAATTCCCTTTTTCCCTCTAAAATTCCTTAAAATATATGAGAAGCAAAACTTGGAGGGATTTAAATCAAAACTGTGATCTGCAGATTTACATTTTTGTATCATTTGGAGGAAAGTTTGGACTTGCTTTCTATGGATTTTCCTTGATTTGTGGCTGCTCTGTTGGGTTTTTTCTACCTAAAATTCTATTTCTGTACATAAGAAACTATTCAGGACTAATCTGTGTGTTGTAATGAAGATATTTGCAAGATAAATTTGGCAAAAACAGCTGGAAAATCCAACTTTGGGTTGGATTTCTGGGTGGTGCGGAGCTGTGTTTGTCATTCCAGGCCTTAATGACTGCAGGGGGTGAGGGCTGTGACTCACCAAAGGGCTCACGGCAGCGATGGGAGAGCTGACCTGGCCTCCCGCCCTTCTCTCTATCCCACCCTCTTTTGGAGGTTCCCTGCCAAGCTGCAAGCATGGCTGAGTGTCTCAGACACTCCCAGGCTGCCATGAGCTGTAACACATCATGCTAAGGTAAACCAGAACCCATCTCGGTTCTCTTTCAAGCCACAGGACTGCAACTTGTAATTTCTTAACTGCTTCTCCCATTGATTATCTGGAGCTTGACAGGCATGGGATGCTTCATTTCCAGATTCAGGGAGCTCTGGTATTCAGACAGCTGAATCATACAGGCTACATTGTGCTCACCAAGGATTTGAGCCACAAGGAAGAGGAAAGCTTATCTCTGCACTCGCAGGCAATGAATCAACACGAAGACACCACTAAAGAGCTAAAGCTGAGGGAGGAGAGCAGCCTGAGTTCAAAGTCACATGAATTCACTGGCCCTGTTTGAGCTGAGCAACCTGGGAGGTGGCAAATTCTTCACGACTTTGAATTAACCTTGGCAGCATAATGTTCCTTGAAAAAACAGAGAACATGAAGAACAGTATCATAAAAGCCATCGTGCCAAGTACCCCATTCAGTGATTCAAATATTCAAATCTCTGTATGCAAGTAGAGCAGATCTGCAGAAGTATCAGTCTAACTTTTAAACTCTTTATTCCTGATTAATTCAAAGCACCCATTGAAATGTAAAGGTTTTACTGTCTGCAACCTGTGCTTACATATTTCCACAACCAGTTTGCAAAATAAATATTCTCCAAACCAGGAAACAGACACAAAGATCTCCCTTGACTGTGATGATTTTCCATAATTTATATGATGACATCATGATTCCGGGCACTAACCCTTGCTCTCACTATCACATGCTGCATGAATGCTACACCGTCTCACCAGCCCTTCCTGATTCCTTTGATCCCGGCAGACACACCAGCTGCAGCAGCTGCTCACATATGTCTGGAGGAAGAAAGTTCTTTTCCATGAAAGATTTAAAGATTTTCCTGGTCAATTCATTTGAAGCTGGAACAAACCTTCTGAATTTATTTTATGAAGAGAAACCTTGTCTCAAGCCTGTGATTTCATTTTGACAAAATAGGAGTGTCTGTATTTTGTAATGCAGAATTGAAAAATGTTTGTATATTAAAGTACATCAAAGTGAAAGCAGTTTAGTATACAAACTAGAAACATGTGTTGAAGCAAGACTTTTTCTTCCATCTCATGAGCTGAAACATCAGCAAATTCAATTGCACTTCCCAGAGTATGTCACATTCCTCAGATTTCCATATCCTGGCAGAATTTTCCACCACTGCTTGCTTCACCACTTCCAGTGCTTGTACCTACACCAGTTTCAGAGCTGCTTTGCATTGATACTGGAGTTACAAGAGTCTCACCACAGTATTTTAACACTTGGGGCCACACTTTTGGGGGTTGCTTTGAGTACAGCTGTGCAAATTTGCTTGAAAAGGCAACCTAGCACAGGTCTGCTCGGGAGCCCGGCCAGCTCTGCCCAGCATGTGGTGGAACACAAATGGAGGATTTTCTAGCTCTAGTAATCACAGCCAGACCTGGCGCTGCTTAATTTAACAGCATAGCTCCGAGGCCAAGATTTTCTGTTTGCAGAATCACATGGGAATTGTAAAAGGCTCAGAATGTCTGAAAGTCGGACAGCTTATCCAGATGGCTGAACAGTGTGCTTGGGGACACAACTTCGGGCAGACAGTCTCAAAAGTCTTGGCTGTACCAGCTGCAGGAAGGAAGATGATATCCCATTTTTCTTTCATATTATATATATATAATATATAATATATAATATATAATATATAATATATAATATATAATATATAATATATAATATATAATATATAATATATAATATATAATATATAATATATAATATATAATATATAATATATAACATATTACATATTACATATTACATATTACATATTACATATTACATATTACATATTACATATTATATATTATATATTATATATTATATATTATATATTATATATTATATATTTATTTCTTTTATATTACATATATTTACATTATATTTATATTATATTTTTCTTTTGTATTATATTATATGTAGAAATATAGGTATTCAAGGAATTGAAGCATATGGCTTAGTTAAGAAATCTTTCTTCTAATCTATAGCACACTATACTGTCCCCCTTGCTCTGGGCATTCGTAACTTAATTATGTGAAAGTTAGTACTTACTATGAATGGAAGAGAAATAACATTTATCCTCTATCTTCATTATTGTTATTTGTTTTAAAATGGGGAAACCATTTTTGCTGCTGTATTTTTCCCCAGCAGAAACTAGATGGGATATAATGGAAAAGGGCCAGCATGGAGAACTGGTGCTGAGACAGGCCAGGACCCAGCAGCCCGGGGGAGACACAGGGGAGCAGATGCTGACACAAGCAGCAAGAGTAACCCCTGGCCTCTCAGAGATCACCTTTCCAGCCCTTTCACCATCTTTCCATGTGGTCACAGACACAAGGCCCCTTCTCCTGCGATTGCCTGTCATGTTGCTGACTTGGCATTCGGTCCTGTGACTCAGCCTGGGTGTGATGGGCACACATCCATCTGCCCAAGGGGACACACATCCATCTGCCCAAGGGGACACACAACAGTCTGTGGCCATAGCTGAGCCAGTTCTTTTCCAAAGCACACCTGGCGAGATGCTGCAGGAGAGGACACGGCACGTATCCTCCCGACACCTCCAGTGGCTCTGTGGCCTGTCGCAGCTCAGATGCTGGCTGCTGCATCTTTTGAGTCCCAATTGTTCCTCATTTCCTTCACGGAGGGAATGTTGGTGTCCTGGGGCCAAAAGTGTGTTCAGTTACCGCCCATTTTCTTGGCCTAGCAAAAACTGTCCCTGGTTCACGTTTCCCACTGGCCTTGCTGGTGTCCTTGAGAGTGTGAAACACACTCATGATCAAACAGCAGGGGGAGGTGAGGCTCTGCCCTGGCCCTTGTGGCTGGCACAGGCTACAAGCTACACATCCAGATGTGTCCTGGATGCACAGTCCCCCCTGCATGCAGTCCTCTCCTGCCTTAAGGTGAGCAACAAATGCCCTGGGGGCTGCGTGGGTGGCACCCTTTGCACCCTTGGGGAGAATGGGTGCTCCTCTGGGGTCACTGCAAGCTGCCCTTGCTGTAGGTCTCCTCTTCCTGGCAAGGCACACCTTTCCTTAAACAATATCTATGTTTCCACCTTATCAGTACTCATCCACACGTCTTGGACATTTTAGTGCTCCTGTCCAAGCACTAAAACAACATGACCTTGCAGAGTTTCATTTACCCGTTAGCAAGCAGGCTGAAATTGCTGGTTACACGGCCATGCAATGGCCAAGGAGCTCTGTTGTTTCACTGGTGGCTACCAAAAGCTGGCAGCAAGCTTGCCTCTTGCCCCTGTGCCACTTGAGATTGCTGCAGCCCTCTGAACTTGATGGGCAGCAGTGCCAATTGATCTCAGCTCAGCTGGGAGCCCAGCAGGCACCTGCAGGAGAATGCAGCTGCAGAGGGGAAGGGAAGCAGGCTGGTGCTGCTGTGAAGGGACTGTGCCCCTGGGTGAGGAGGTGAGGGGGCCAGAGGAGATCTTCAAGCAACACCTTTAAGAGGGTTTCCTTGATAAAGGACAGGTGTCATCGCAGCAGGGCATCCCTGCTGCAAATGGAAACCTCTCAAGTTCACACTCAGACCCAGAGCTGCTCAGGGCACAAACTTCATTTTAATCAGAATACTGTAATTTAATCTTCCGTGGAGGAAAAAAAGATAGCTTTTCACTGTCACAGAGGCTGAACCTTGAAATACCTTCCTTGAAGTTTGAATTCAGAGGAGTCCTAAATAAAGGCTTATCAAACTGTAAATATCATCACCATCCATCAAGATAAAGATGACAGTTATACTGCAGGAATCATATCACAGGAGATGTAGATCAGCTGAGAAGCCAGAGTACAGAAAAGTTCAGAGGTATAAAGAAACAAGATTGCATCATTTGACCCTGAAAAGTCAAATGCAATGTCCAAACTAGATTATTTCAGTGTATGAATTAAGAGAAAATTTAAGAAACACCTTTTTTTCCCCCCACAAAGCACATGAAGTGAAAACACATATTTTTCAGTGGTAAGACAGCTTAAATAAACCAATACAACCAATTTTATAGAATTATTTTGTTTCAAATAATACCAAGAGGGAAAAACCAGTTAGGACAGGGTGAGAAGACGTGCCGCCCCCAGCAGGCACATTCCATCAGGAAACAAAACAGCCTGTGGGCTCTGGGTGGCTCAACTTTCCCAGCACAGCC
The DNA here is from genome assembly GCF_027579445.1 of Ammospiza nelsoni. Lineage (NCBI taxonomy): Eukaryota > Metazoa > Chordata > Aves > Passeriformes > Passerellidae > Ammospiza > Ammospiza nelsoni. The sequence goes on along the minus strand of NC_080669.1, from coordinate 77,295,298 downwards.
TAATCAATAATCTCACACGCAAGCCCTGCCAGCAGCCCTGCTCAGAGACAAACACGGGACACAAACACTGAATTCCCAGAGGGAAGGTGTCCCCTCGGAGTGCATGGGAACACCGCTACTCCACGCACATCTGGGGCTTCAGGCACTGAACTCTGAACCCACACGTAAGGATGTGGTGTTTGTCCTGGCCACAAACACTGCAGCCCAAATCTAGATTTCACCATCGTTCCTGCTGTCAATATCAGTCTGCTGTGAAAGGTTTTCCGAGCTGTGGGAAGGGAAGGCCCCTTGGTAATATGCTGCTAGAACTGAGCAACGTATTCACACTCCATTCACTCTCTTTTGAAGAAGGAACATGTGCTCTGGGAGCTCTGGCAGCCACAGTCCTGCCACGTGCTAGCAGTGTCATACTGATGCAAAAATGTATTTATTACATATTAATGTAAATTACATTAATAAATTACAAATAAGGTGCAGAAAGTAATAATTCGCCTCAAATTGCTACTACTGGAGTCTGAACCTGAGTCTGTCTCGGGCAAATGCCCTTTGGAAATGTAGACTCAAGAGGAGGTAAGGGTGCCAAGAAGAGTGATTAGCTGTCTAGAAACCTTTTCAGAAAATTGAACTAATGGAGCAAGTTGCCTTGGGAAGCTGAGGGAGTTTCTAAGAATAGGTTAGAGAACATCTGTCGGAAATGGTTAAATTATATTTGATCTTATCTTGTAGGAGGGGAAGAGACTAGCTGGCCCTTCAACATCCCTTACAGTGCTATTTTTATGTTTCCATGACAACTCTTTTGCAGATAGATTTTTCTTTGTATCAAGGCACTGGGATACTCTAAGGTGACTCATGAAAGCGGATTTTGGGAGTTGACACTTAACACCTACGTGTGAATTGTTATTAACAGTTTTCCCTAGACTGATCCTTGTATTAATTATTTGAGGAGACTTATTAAAATAAGTCTTGCCATTTTTATCCTATTCACATCCTCCTATTGAAATTCAGCCAAGGATGGGATGACAACAGAGAGATTGCACCCAGTTTTGGTAGGATGGAGAGGGAAGAACAACATTTCCTGCAGTCACTACTGAAGGAAGTTCTTCCAAGTAAGATTATCCATCTGGAGTTTGCCCAGGTATCCCAGAGTTCATGTCATTGCTCTTTAAAAAGCAGTGTTAGAACAAGTGGCTGGTGAGAGTCTGGATTTGCAATGCCTGGCTGAGGTGGGACGGGGCAGCTGCAGCCTGGCCCTGAGGAGGAGCTGAGCACGGTGCAGAACCAGTGCAGAAGATGCTGCCAGTTTGGACATACTGAAAAGCAGACGCTGCAAACCAAGGGATCCCAAATCAGCCAGGACTGATAATGATATACTCAAAAAGCAAATATTCTTGGCCAGGGAATGTGCTTTTACAAGGGGTTTCTGCAACAGCACTAGGACAGAGGATGGAAACAGCTATTGAGTGACAGTGAGCTGTTAAGCTACAACAGGTGAGGTGGGGGAAACTCGCTTTGCCATTTAGAGACAAGCTTAAATTTTCCTCCCTAAGTAGTATTCTACACCCTCCTTATGTAACTGTAGGAAAATGTTAGCTAAATAGTCTCTGGTCTGCTACCCTGAGCAAGATTTTAACCAGCTTGACAGGCGGCTTGGCAATTGCCTAGGATTCAAAAGCCCGGATGGAAAATTCTGAAACAGAAGCTCTTGCCACGTAGCACATTGGCATCCTGAGGAAAAGACCTTGGCCTGGAACCAGGGCCTTCTGAGTAACAAAATCAGCCCCTGGGACAAGCTAGCATGGATACTCTTTAATTGTAATTTACACACTGCTCAAAAAATTTTAGGCAGTAACAGAAGCACAAGAGTAATAAGACCACCCAAACACCTACTAAGACATAAAGACAGTAATTATGAAGTGATGTTACCTGGTGTTTAAAAAACAACCACTTGCTTTTCCCTACCTCCAAGCTGTTTTTCTTTAATTTTTTCCCTTTTCCGCACCCCACTCCAGCTTCATAGGACATTCCCACAGGGCCAGCCCAAGCCCATGCCCACAACACATCCATCGCCCCTTTACAGGCCTTCTTGTCCGGAGCTGCAGCCTGCCAGAGCCAAATCTGGGCCACTGGGCTAGGGAAGGTGTCTCGCCCTGTGGCTGTCCTTACTGAGCAAGAGAGCAGCAGAAGCACAGTGAGGAGCTGGGCCAGATTCACATCTCACTTGGGCTGGTATTTACCTTGTGAATATACTGGTGTGCAGCTGGGGAGAGCGAGATCAAAGTGAGCTATCATGCTCAAGAGGGAATAGAGAGCGGAGGCAGCTCTAGGTCAAAGTCATAGGAAAGGGGCTGTGATGCTTAGCTGCATTTATAGTTACTCCATACATTATATCATACATGGTGTTCTTCCTGCCTCTGCGGCCAGCCAGCAATCCAGAGCTGGAAGTTCCTGAGGAAATGGCCTTTAGCTCTTCCACCTGTCCCCGGTGCGGCTCGTGGAGACCTCTCCATTGCTCGGGGAGAACACAGGACACGGACTAGGACAGCTGGCACTACTGCATTCCAACAACTCGTTTAACTGCTGAAAAACTGCCCCAGTATCCAAGCATGGTGAAAATGGAATAGGCTAAAAGGAACAGTAGAGTCCTGCACGGCAACATAAGATGAAGATGCATCATTTTATATTTGGTATCATTCAATCCTTTCCCCATACCCAGGCAGCAGAAAGGGTTCCTTGACTGTGCTTTTCAGTATTACCAAGAGTGGGTGATTTCAGCTGTAAATCTGGCTACTTCAGATTAAGTATCTCTGGTCTAAGGGATTTGTTTTTATTCCTTCTGTAGTCAACAGATAGAGCAAGGCAGCTGCAAAGGGGTGATTCACCCCACCCTAAAATAGATGGAATGAGTCATGACCAGACAGGCTTATCTCCTTTCACTGATTATAGAGAGAGACCAGCCAAATAGCTTAGGTGAGATGCCATGACTTTTAGATGGCTAAAATTAAATGTGTGGTATCCCACTCTGTAATCACAGGGGTCTGTAGGTTTCCTGGCCCAATTAATTTTTTTGAGATAAGTTTTCCCATCTTTCACTGCTGATAATATGGTATCAAGTGTTCTTGTGTATTTAGAGAAATGTAGCCCAAAGAGAGGTCTCAGAGCTCAGCACAATAGCACAAATTCCAGAAGAGGATAAATAGGGCTCTAGGCAGCAGAACACGAAGAAAATCCAGTCTAAGTTATGTGTGCTCCATAATGACTTAACAGAATGGGAACTGTGTATTATTAGTAAAATGCATTTGTGGTCCCCCAGCACCACTTGCTCTTGCAGTTAAACAAACACACCATGGGACACTTTCTACAGACACTGAGCAAGGAATAAACAGAATACTGCTAGAAAATTACAAGATGCCCAAACTCAGCCTTTTACTGCAAGTATTTTGTGTAAAATCTGCAGTCTCTACTCCTCTGTGTATGTGTTAAGAAATCTCTTTTCTCCTGACAGAGAGAAGGTGCAAGATTTCCACAACAGAGTAGAAATATAGCCATGTAGCTGCTCAAAGTTTCAGCATGTTTTACAGAATAATAAATAATGGCCTGTGGCATTGCTTAGGGAAAAGCTGCTGAAAACAAGCAAAGTCGGTTTTGCTGGATAACGTATTGAGCAGGATGGTTATGAGGGTGAAATATCTGAGCCCAGAAAAGACTGGGGCAGTGGGATGGGGATGGAGAGCAGAGCTCCTGGCAGAGAGCAGAGCGATGCCTTTGCATTGCCAAGCACATTTCCCGCAGTGTCAGTATTTGCTTTGGTTGCATTTTCCACACGATATCTGCCAAGGTGGCAGAGCTGCAGAGGAATAAAGCCAATGGACAGTGGCAGTTTCTTCAGAACTTGTGATGGAGATTGAAACACCCTGGCATAAACAAAAGGCCTGTGACTCATGCTGCAAGGGACACTGTGTGGGTATAGACTAAAACATCAAGAAACAAGGGTGAGCTGCTGCTGGGAGTGTCTGGGACACAAACCAAAGCAAATATGTTTCAGCACAGCTGTATTGCAACTGGGGAGGCAGTTCAGCTGAAATCTCTCACAGTGACTTGGGACCAACCACTTCTAGAATGCTTGAAGCAATTTACAGTGTTACCTCTTGTAATGAGGGAGGTCTCCATCACTCCCACGTTAAAGAAGAGTTAAATTACAGCATCCCAGGATCCCAGGGCTACCTGACTTGTAGACTCAGACCACCTGGTAGATAGCTACATAAGGGAGCAATCCACTGGCCAGTTGCAGTAGTGAGGAGTTAAAATCCTTGCTTCCCCTTTCTTTAGACAAATAAATCTTTCTGTGGTTGCCTGGAAGGAAAAGCGGGCTGTGGTATGTGGACATCTGGGAGAGATTCAGGCCACCCTTTGTGGCGTGGGAGGAGACCAGTGTGGTAAGGCTGCTGTGGGCCACCTCCTGCCCCAGGCTTCTTGATGGTTTGGCAATGGCCTTACAGCTCCTCTTGCAGCTGCACTGGGATGCAATGTCCCCCTGCAGCCCACATCTGAAGGAGATGGGCTTGTCCTCCCCAGGTTGTTCTATATGTACCTGCCTGTGCCTGGAGTACGTGGCTTGCCAAGAAAATCACTCTCTGAAAACCCCACGGAACAGAAATACAGGACCTATCAAAGGAACGGCAGAATTATGAAATGAGTGAGTTAATAGCTCTTGGAACTTACTTTCCAGCACTGCTGGGTGTGCCTTCCTATTTACCTTTGACAGTGTTTTTCTCACACCGTGAGCACAAGTGGCACAGACTTTGCTTTTCTGCATGGAGGCAAAGAGGGGCCTGGCAGAGCCAGACCCCACTGGGCTGCTCAGGGAAGAACATGCTTTCTGCTGAGATGTTCCCATCTGAACAGTCTCCTTGAATGTCTCCTACTGAGAGTCCAGAGGCACAGCAGCAGAAAAACACCCTGGGCTAGCACTTCCATGCAGAGTTGTTTTGGAAACAGTCAAACATGCCAAGTGTAAAAAAAAAAAAAAAAAAGGCATTTTACCTAGAGGAAATGACTTCTGCCAGACAATGAGCTATCAGATCCCTTCCAGATGGAATTTGTGTTTTGAATCAACACTTTGTGCCCCAAGGAACCATGTTACAGAGCAGGAGGCACTGACCTTGGAGGAAGCGGAAAGGTTTGCATGACTCCTCTGTGCCTGCTGCAGACCAGAGCTGACACTCCTTTTAATGGGCATGCAAAGTTCAAGGCAATACAATGATAGGTTTGAAAATAGACATGGAATGAAGGCGCTGAAGGGCTCAGTGCTTTTGGAGGAGGTTTGGTTTCTCTCAAATTGAAACAGGGGCCCTTAAGTAGCAAGCATGGGAAGGAGTCCCAGCTGCAGGAAGAACACATAATGGGGCAGTAATTTTGATTCCAAATGCAATGAAATCCAGTAATATCAGAGTGATGCTGATACCAGCTTTATGCACCCTGCTGTGGCATTATGGCCTGACACAGCTGTTTTCTGCATCGCCTCATTGCAGCCACGCCTGGCCTCTGCTCCATGGGCTGGCAGCGCTCACTCCTCTTCCCCGGGAAGGGCTGGAGCAGAGCAGGGCTGCCTGTGCGCTATGGAGCCTCAGAGTGGGTTTATGCCCTGTTTTCAAGAGAGACATAGGGGAAAAGCCATCTTATGTGGTAAGCTGTGCTGTGGAGTGATAGCCACAGGGATATTTCATCATTTCCTAGGTAAATCATATGACAGGGGGAGCAGAAAGCTTGTGACTGTCCAAGAGACACAGATGCACAGCCAGCCCTGACCCTCGCTGACTCTTTGTCCAAAGACTGGTGGTATCATGCTATGAGGTGAATCACAGTGCTGGTTTCCCCTGTTTTTATGAAAGACGCAAGTGGTATTGCCCATGGCTGTTACATGATCTGCTTCCTCTTTAGAATGTGCTTCCAAAAACAACATTCCTTTGGTATTATCTTCTCTTTTCTCTCCTTTCCCCTTCTGCCTAATCCCTTCTCCACAGACTGGTCATTTGTCACTGTCTTCTCAGACTAAATTCCCCATCAAGCTCTCCACCAGAGATGGAGAAAAAGGGCTGCAAACATCCTGCACACCAGTCCTCAAGGCTTCACAATGCCTCGCACAGACAAGCCATGTTGTCTTCTCCAAAACTCTCCATAGTCACTGCTGTCTCAAAACAGATTATCTTGGGGGATGGGGTGGGCAGCAGTGACTCGTATGTGCCAAGAAAGCTTGGAGTATTTGAGGAGCAGCAAAGGATCTTGTTCTGCTCTCCTCCATCCATCGCTCAATCAGGCTTTCCACTCAGAGAGCAGCTGGTAGATTTTTAATTAAAACATCCGCCTCACAACTTCTATTTGGTTCCAGTTTTACAACACTGAAATTACCAGCGGAATGCTATAAATAAGCTCATGTAATTTTTACAGGAGGTCAGGCACCAGTTTTGACAATCTTAACTCAAGCACTTTACTACAGGTTTTTATATTGATGTTTTCCAGCAGCTGAAGGCAGGGGACCAGGTCAGATCTCAGAGCAGGGCAGCTTGTCAGGGGAAAGAGGGCCGAGGTGAGGAGAAAACCAGATTGTATACAGTCTAGCACTGCTGTGGTTTTAGTCTCTTAGGATTAAATAACTTCACCGAGAGCAGCCAGAAAGCAGCTCCAAACGTACACTCCAAACGCACACTCCAAACGCAGTGCCCACAGCCACACACCTGAAACCATTTGCCATTGCTCACGGCTCACGTCTAGACTGTGCTTTCACTCATCTGCCTCTAACAACCCCCAGCAGCGGCTGAGAAATGTCCTCAGGCGGGTGTGGAGGAAAAAAGCCAAAGGCTCTTGCTTAAACCAGTCCTGTGCTTGCGTTTGCTTCAGACCAGTCACCCCAACCACGGTGCACAAACCAGAGATCAAAGTTTCAGACCCCCAGGACTGGATCCCGTTTTCTGGGAAGTCAGTGACTAATCCCCGAGGAATGGCTGCGGGTGGGAGATGGCTGCTGCACAACGCTGCTGCCTCACAGCTCAGCTCGCCCCCGATGGTGGTGGGTGAACGCGGCTCCCAGGAGCTCCACAGTGAGCACACTGCCTCGGAGCTCCACAGTGAGCACCCTTCCTTGGAGCTCCACAGTGAGCACACCGCCTCGGAGCTCCACAGTGAGCACACTGCCTCGGAGCTCTGAGGAGCTCCACAGTGAGCACACCTCTGAAGAGCTTCACAGTGAGCACCCTTCCTCAGAGCTCCTCAGTGAGCACACCACCTCAGAGGTCCACAGCGAGTACACCGCCTCGGAGCTCCACAGTGAGCACACTGCCTCGGAGCTCCACAGTGAGCACACCTCTGAGGAGCTCCACAATGAGCACACCGCCTCAGAGCTCCACAGTGAACATACTGCCTCGGAGCTCCACGGCAAGCACCCTTCCTTGGAGCTCCACAGTGAGCACCCTTCCTAGGAGCTCCACGGTGAGCACACCTCCTCGGAGCTCCACAGTGAGCATACTTCCTGGGAGCTCCACAGTGAGCACCCTTCTGAGGAGCTCCACAGTGAGTTCCCTTCCTCAGAGTTTCACAGTGAGCACACGGCTCCGAGGAGCACCACAGTGAGCATACTGCCTCAGAGCTCCACAGTGAGCACCCTTCCTCAGAGCTCCACAGTGAGCACCCTTTCTTGGAGCTCCACAGTGAGCACCCTTCCTTGGAGCTCCACAGTGAGCACACCTCTGAGGAGCTCCACGGTGAACACACCTCCTCGTGTTGCCCAGTAACTGTGGGAACATCGCTGCTTCTTGTTAGGAGTAGAAAAGTTGCCCAATTTTTTAAAAGGTTGCAGAGTTCACAGGTTGGACTAGTTGCTGCCAGGGTGGAGTTATAACTGTTTGTTGTTGTAATCACCTGTTGTTAATAGTTTTTTGGTAACTGAATGTTTTTGATGGGTGGGAATTCCCCTTTTCATCAAGTAACCCCCTGCTGCTGCCTGGAGGATGGCACCCGGGATGGTGAAGAGGAGGGGACATTGGGGTTGGCATGAGAATGACATCGGGGCTGGCGTGCAAATGAAGAAGCCCCTCACCAAACCTAGAAAAAAACACTAAAAATATGAGCCAACACGGAATTGAGGGATCGAAGTGATGTCTAGACCTGAGGAACAGAATCCAGTGTCTGCTAAGACCCTTTTTACCTTTCACCCTAACCTAAAGATACTGGCTAGAAAGAGGACCTCGAATGTCAAAACAAAAAAGAGAGAATCTTCTGAAGCTCTGGTGAGGAAGGAACTCCCAGCTCTGCCTGCAGACCAGCGGACACAGCTGCACATTTGTTCCTCCTCCTCTGTGCCAGTCCTGGAAGCAGTGGCGGCGTGAGCATGACCTGTCAGTTCTTCCCACCCAACTTGATTTTTAATAAAGGCACTAAAAAAGAGAAAGATCTCCTGCCCTATTAATTTCACTTCTCACGCTGATCCTCCCCACCCACCCCTGCCAGCCCAAGCGCTTCACCTCTGGCTGAACTGGCTATCACAGACAGAGATGCTGGACTAGGAGTGGTCAGACAGGCAACAAGGAAAGGGGTGCACTGAGTTCTCCTGGTGATGAAATTCAAAATTTCTTCTCCAGGAGAACCCTTGCTATCCCTGTACTGGGCAAGAAGTGGAGCTGCACACTTGCACTGATGGGGAGAGCTTGAGAACTTTCACAGATGGAGAGAGAGAAAGAGAAAAATGGAAGGACAAAACTTGCTTCATACTTACTCTCATACCCTTAAAATCTGAAGACCTGAATTCATCACCTGAAACCAGGGGATTTAAGGCTCACATTTCACCTCTTGGGGTACAGTCAGACCAAAACACCCACTCCCTTTGGCCCTCTTTCTGAGTCAGTGTCAGAAATAAGAGTCTCTGTGTCGGAAAGCCCCTTGTGCTCCAGCAGTGACAGAAAAACCTGGGAAACCAATCCATTCCTGGAAATCCCCTGCAATTCCTGCAGCTCCAGGCTGAAGAGAGAAGCCAGAAATGATCAGTGTTGCACTCCAGGAAAGCTCAACCAGCCTGGAGTGCCAGACAAAGTCTGCACAGGCACCACAGTCACGGGAGCACGCTGCAAAGCAGCAGCACTGGGAGCCGTGGGGCGGCGTAGGACAGTGGGAGAGGGTGGTGGAAAAGAGCCTGGACTTTTCCATCAGGGAATAATCCAGGAGAATGAAGGTGGCTGAGGGGATTTTCCTATCCTCCCCCAGCCTCCTCTGTGGGACAGAAGTTACCAGAGGCCATCTGAGACTGAGCGGGACCAGCATCTGCTTCCTCTGCATTTTCGTTTTGTTTATATATGTGTATTACTGTCTGGAAGAAATGTCCTCTGCATTCCAGACAGGCATAATGAAATCCATTCAGGGCAGGCAGAGTGGGGATGGCGGGTTAGGCGTCCCAGACAGCCCAAGTCGAGGCCTTGGCTGTGCACGGGCAGAGCCCAGCAGTCCCACATTGTTCCATACACCATCACCCACAGGCCTCGGCTTCCTGCAGCCTCCTCCCTCTTCCTCCCCCTGATCCCTGCTCTTCCCCTCCATCCGGTTCCTGAGGGAACCAAAGTGAGCTTAGGAAGATGCAACTCATCATCCTGGGACTTGCTCAGACCCTTTCTCATCAGGACTTTTCACATCAAATTGGTTTGATAAACGTTTTGACCTCTGCATACCACTGATAAACTCTGAATGCTGCTCCCCTCCTCCCTCTACCCTTACTGTAAATATCTTGCAGATGCTCTGCTCATTTTTGTTCTTTTACAGCCAGCTGGCAACTTTGTTGGCATGCCAAAGAATTTCAGACCTTGGAGCAAAGCAACTTTTTAGTCTTCGGCTCTGAATCTTTTCTCACCAATATGCAAATTGGTTGATGTTTTTAAGACTTCTATTTAATTTTGCCATTAGACCATTGCACAAAAAGTGTAGTCTAGAAAATGCTGTCCATTAAAATGAGAATATTAAATGTATGCAGCTGAGAAACATTATGGAAAGGGCCAAATAAATTTCACAGAAGGTTAATGCCTTCAGACAAAATATTTAAACCAGTCTATAACATTTTATAATATGGATAGAATTTTCTATAAAATTCCTTAGGTGAGGCTAAAAGTTCACCTGGAAGGATCTCCTTCAGTATTGAATTTTCATTTGTTGGGTACATCTCAGACATTTCCAACTCTGTTCCCATATAATAGCATTATTTTCATCCTTATGACATGCTAAAGATTTTCCATAGAACAAGAAGCAATGCAGCTGACAGGATGTGCTAGGTAGTACCACTGTGGGCATCGGCATGCGCAAACTGCATTAAGGCCATGAGGCTGACATCTGAGGAATGTGCACAAAATCAAGGAAAAAATGTGCTGGACACAGTTGATTTGGAGCCCCTGTGGTGCTGTGTGCTGTGCAAGGAAGAAAGCCAGGAGAGAGGAATTTGCTTCTGTCTCTGTCAGTGAGAAGAACAGATGAAGCACAGGGGAGGGTGGTTTGAGGTTCAGTATAAACCTGTCTTTAATGGAGCCCCTTAGTTTGGACTCTGGGCCACACAAACCCAGTCCCAGGGCTCACAGGCAGCCTCAGGCACAGGCAGGGCGAGGCTGCCCTGCTCACCACGCACCACACAGGCAGATGCCCGGAGGAGCAGGCTTGTCTGAAGGAAGCCAAGCTAAGCCTGTGGTTTTCAAGTGTTCCCAGCACTCACTCCTCTCCCATTGCCACTCCCATGTTATTCCCATGCAGCAGCCAGGGGAGCTCTGAAGCGAATTGCAAATGGGCACTGCCTTTTCCTCCTTCTCCACACAGACTGTTGGTGTAGTGACTGGCTCCAGCATGCAGTATCAGATGTGGCACCGTAAACATGAGTAACAAGGAGGCGTGAGTGTGACGTAGCCAGGAGCGTGGGTACAAACTGGTTGGGCAGGTGTGGCTGCTGGGTAAAACATCTACAGAGTTTGGCTCTGAAATGGAGGGGTTAATCTGTGAGTGAGTCAGGGAAAAGTGTAATAACGTGAAGACCAGCTGAACATGGAAGGGTGGAAGGACAGAGTCAGGAGTGGAAAATCAGGGAGATCTGAGAAGCACCAGGAGAGGATGGAGCAGTGAAACTGAGGGAAAACAGCATTTTGAGGAGAGAGGTTGCTGAGTGGAGTGGAGGAAAAGACAGATAGATGGCATATCAGACTGTTCTGGAAGAGGCAAACTTAAAATGAGGCAGAAGTTTCTATTGTTTCAGTTGTTTCTGAGGCAGAAGTGATTGATTTGTGTATCACTGTTCTGTTACAGCCTACCAAATGAAAGGTTGTTTGCTGTCACAGCATGATTCAGGCATTTTCAAGAACCATTGCTGGAGGACACAGATGAATGCATCAAGCAGTTGTGTCTAACTTTCTTGAGTGAATGCACTGCTAAAGAAGACACTGATTTAAAATCTTTATGGATGATTAAGTTAAAGTTCCTGTTCCTTGCACACACAGCATTTCCACTTTCCCCTTTCTCCTCCAAATGCCATCTTTTCCTCTGACTTGTGAGAGGTGGTGGTGGCTAAAGAGGCAGCCACAGCCAGTCAGGAGACCAAGCAATATAGGAAGCCTGCCTGACCAGCTCCCTTCTGACTCCTGGCAAGCGAGAAGGTTACAGAAATGGATTCACAGACTGTGTGTGCAGAGTCAGGCAGAAACACGGCTGAATTCCTTGCTTCCCCTGGCTCAGCACCACCTCTGAACCACATCCCAATTCATCAGCTCCTGACAACCGAAATGCTGTCTCTGAGTGCCCCTGAGATGAATCCCTGCCTTGCTGCAGTGTCAGCACACAGCCACCTTGCCAGTCCCCAGCAGCATCAGCCCCAAGCCTTTGCAGTCCTTTGAAATTGTCCCACCCCTGTCTAATCAGCTCCATCAGACCTCCCCCTTCCTGTCATAACTAGAGTCAAATTGAATCAAGGTCTGAGAACCTGAATTTCCCAGTCTGTCATTACATCTTTATTTATTATCCCATTCAGACCTTAGTCTGGATGCCTTCCCCCCCAGCTTATTCACACGTCTTCTGATGTAGCCTTTTCCTGTTTTTTTCTTCCAGACCCAGTGCTAGCTGGGTTATGAAGTCAACCAGCTTGAACCCAAGTTCTTAGCAGTGACCTCCTCACCTGTGACGTAGGGAGGTCCTGCAGCTCACAGCAAGCTGGGGCAGAGGTGCCCAGTGGCCTGACCTGCCTTATGGGTGTGAGATTTCCAGCAAAAAACCAAAACCACTAAACAATATATAAGCATTTTGCAGAAAACACATAGCATGGTATGAACACAGCAGAGCTGCGAAGTATTTTCCCATGTATGTTATGCTGCCTGAAGAAGGATAAGTTTGAGAAAAATTTAAGACAGTGGCCTTTCTAATGGAGGGACAGGCAAGATGGCAATCAGGACCACTACAGGAGCTGACCATCAGAGTCTGATTGAATTGTGCTGGTTTTTCATGGGTATGAAAGTGCCAGTGTAGCTGAAGGGACAGAAGGAGTCTGGGTCACCGGGCTGCTGGGGCAGGGGGTGCCAGGCAATCGTGTCCCAGCATCTGCAGTACAGAGAGGAGTTACAGGTAGGGACTGGACAGTGAGCAGTAAAGGAGATTTTCTGTACTGTTTACTTATTGTAACTTTGTTTCTAGACTTGTAATGCAAAGCCAGATCCTGTTTCTTCCTGAGTAAACTCTTCCTCTGTCTTTATCCTTACATTCCTCTGCAGCTGGAAGGGGTCCAAGTGGGACTCGGTGGCTTTTCTTTTTTTTTTTTTTTTTGTTTTTGTTTCCGATAACTAATGTAAATAAAGTGCTGTGTACCCTCCCCATCTTGGGTGTTTGCACTGTGACATCTGTTTAGCTTCATAAAACACAAGGACCCACCCTTGTCTCCTTCAGGCCGAATGAAATGGGAAGCCGACAACATGGAAAAGAAGTTAAAGAGCAGCAGGACATTGTATGCACAGACACACTCTGTCAGAGGCCATATACGTTGGAAGCTGGTTCTTATCAGCCTGTGGGCACACGACCAGGCAGTCTGCAAAGTTGCTAGGACACAGGCACACAGCTGCAACACCTGCAAAAGCTGTTTTGTGATTACAGGATTATGTAATATAACGTGATGTAATGTGAAACTACACCTGAAGTGGCTGAAAACCTGACTAGTAAATGTGAGGTTCAGTTTGGCCTAGATCTACAACGCCATGTGTAAAAAAGCCAACAACCTCCCACATGTATGTGTAAATCAGGCTCTCAGGCCATGTATTTGAGTCTGTAATACAGGTTTTACTGTAGATGGCTTTCAGCTTTGGGCACTGCTCTCCACTAGGTTGGACCCAACAGAGTTATTTTGTTCCCAAGAAAAGCAGATTTGTGTGGAGCAAAAGGGAGATGAATCACTTCAGCAAGTGAGGGTTTGTGCCTCTCTCTGCTTACGCTGTCTTCTACCCCACCAGGTCCTCAGAGCCATCAATGGCTTTAACCCATGCTGGCCACCAAGGGTGAGATATTTGTGTCCTGCTGATGCAGCTACCGTCCAGATTCTGCCCATTTCTCCCCAGTAAGGCAAAGTGTAACATAAGTCCTGTGAAAGTTACTCTGTTCTCATTCAGACGACAATCTTCATAAAGAAATCTGTCTCTCTTCTAAATCCCTATAACTTACAAAAGGAAAAAGGAAGCATAAATCAAGCCTAAGTTTAAATGACCTGGACATGGGCCTCACCAGGAAAATCTAAAATGGTTCTGTGGTTGCAAGAACAATTTTCACTCCATGTTTCTGGACTGCATAACACACCACCAAAAGCACTAGACATTGGGAAAATAAGATCTCTTAATGGAAATATTATAGAGTTGTAATTTGCTTAGGCAGCAGTTTCTGTAAAAAGATTTCTTACTATTCTAAGGAAATGAAAAACGTGTGTTTTGGGTTTTTATAAAAAGCACAGCCCTTAGCCGAGAGAAGCCAGTAAATAGCAAGTGTGCTTCAGCAAAAGCCTTGGTGTAGTGCTATTTTAAGGACAGCTGGGTGCAAGTATAGACTGCTGTGCTGAAAGACTTGTATGGACAAGATGTTAATTTGAAAGTCAATGGATGACATTATCAATACTAAATGTGCTGAAACTAGTTTAGGATGGACTTCACACTGGGCTTGAGTTTTGTTGCCATTTACACCAGCATAATTTCCTTGTAATCAAATTTTGTATTTGCCCATGCTTTATTATCATGATACCCTTAGACCAGCAAGCTCTGCAGAGGGACATTTACCTTCACCTCAGCCTGCTTTGCAGATGCTCTTGCAGGCTAAAGGAACATTTTACACAAAATGGTAGGTGGCTTGTTTTTCTCAGGATGCCCTCTGGATTGCAATCTGGAGGCTCAGGATATATCTACTTGTGGTGCCAAAGTGCAGGCAAAGTTACATGCTTATTTACAGGATTTACTTAGTACATATTGAAGTGTGAAACCTCAGTGGGTCTCTCTGAGTGATTATATGGATTATATGGATTGTGTTGCTGGCACAGGAGTAAAGCAGAAGCATAGAATTGTACACATTGAATCACATTTCCAAATACTTTGAAGTGCGCCGGATGAGTTAAAATATGTTATTAAATCCATTAGTTAACCGTCAAACAAATAATTTTGAGTAGGTCTTGGCTGCCCATTGAACAGTTCTATGGAGGAAGAAACATTTAAACAGGATAAGTGACCTCAGGTGTAAACCTTTCTAAAATATCTGAATGTTCAAAATATTTTAAGCACTCACATTAAAAAAATCAGATCTCAATTTTATCTCATATCCAGTGCCCCAAAAAGGAGTTACCTGATGCCATAATTTTGTAGTGACAAATTGGTGTCAGATCTTTGCAAAATCTAGCTCTGATGTTCCATCTGAAACTGAATCCCTTTCCATTTTCAGTATGTCCAGATTAGGAATTTAGGTCTGGTCTTTTTTTTTCTTTAGAGAGAGTGGCCCAGCTTAGACCATATTTGAAACATGCCCAATGTCAGAGTGTTGGTGAGGATCTAGGTTTCTAATTCTGATTCCTCTCAATTTAAACACCCTATTTGATGAATTTACACCGAATAATGAAGGATGAAGCCTAAATGGGCTTGTGGACATTCCTGTAAAACAAGTTGGTTTGTTGGGGGTATTTTTTTGTTTTGTTTTGTTTTGTTTTTAACTGGAAAGAATAAATTCATCATGCTAGGAATTTAGGCTGACTTGTATCATCTTAAAACACTATCGTGTCAAGGAAATGGGAGGAGCCAAGAATTGTGCTGGATATCTAATAAAGGAGATATGACAATTGAAAATCAGCTTGAGCAGGATTGTCTAACTGCAATAGTCCTGGTTAATAGTGAGTACATTCATGTCAGACAGCGAGTGGTTTTCAATAGCTGCTCCCTTGCCCACCACACAGCCCCAAGCAGTGTGCAGGCATTCTTTCTGGCTCGTCTGCAGTCCTGCAGGGCTGCACTCTCAGCGGGCTCCCAGCTACAAACCCATCGTGCCTGGCTGGAGCAGTGCAGGACCAGCTGACCTGCCGTGTGAACTTTTCTCGGTTGTTTTTGTGATGTCTGGGCCCTGTGGAATGTGTAAGTTTCCTGTTTCACCAGTGTACCATGACTTGCATTTTGGGCAGGGAAACATGTAAACATAATTAGACGGCTGGCAGCTACAATTCCCTTTGAAAATGCTGTCAAGATTTGTGCCTTTAAATTCTATTTTATTCGGATGGATTAATCTGATATTGCTCAAGGCTAACTTGTCTATTGACTTAAGAATTTCCTAGCACACTGGGTTATGGGTTGCATTTGCCTATCTGTCCAAAATAAAGGTGATGCAGAAATTCTATGATTTTCACAAGTCAAGCACTCTCAATTTGAAGTAAAAGATGTGATGTGTCATCTGGCTTCTTTCTGGTTTTCCTCCCAAGTATCGAGATACACAGCTTTCAAATACCCACTAGCAGCAGAGCCTAGGCTTTCATAACTCAAAAAACATGTGTGTTTCCCTGCTGAGGGTGATGGGCTGAAAACAGTGATTCTGCTCCCAAAGCAACCTCCTCCTCTGTCGATGCTGCTGCTCTCCATGCCGAGGCTGAGCCGAATCAATGTAAGGCCAATACATTATTGATCGCCATCTGGGCAGGCATAACACGATTCACAGCCTCAGGGGCTGTAGGAAAAGGACAAAGGGACTGACAAAGGCCAAGGTCTTCTGCTGGAGGTCAGCTGTTCCCTCCTCTAATTAGACATACAAATACCTGATTCTTGTAGAAACTGCAGACTGGGAACACCCTTTTCACCCACCTCCCCACTGGCTGGGTAGGAGGCGCAGACTCCTGGTGTCATTGCCCTTTACGTGTCTCAAAATAAGAGGACGCCAGAGCTTGTAAGGACTCTAACAGCAGGCCTTCACAGCAGTTCTCTGGAACCAGATAGGGATTTACTGCCCTGATGTGCTAGAAGAGCATCCCAGGCAGATTGATTTCAATGCATCAGGACTTACTCTCTATGCCGACTCTGATTGCATTCAACAGACAGAGAGGCTTTACTAAATCACTTTCAGAATATCAAGAAAGGAATTTAAAAACTAATAGGCACAATGAGGATATACTACCAACTTATCTTCAGTCTTTTGCAAAGCACTCATAGATGAGCTCCTAAAGCCAGCCTATGAGAACTGCTTGATGGCTGGTGACAGAGATGTGCATTGACAACCACAAAACCCAGGATAACTTTTCCTTATTTTTCTTCTTTTGTGTCATGATAATTTCTCCTTTTCTGCCACTAGGTTCAATAGAGATGCTTATTTTATTTAATCTTTAAAATATGTTTTATCCTCTCCATTTGTCAGTTCTGGACACATATTGTCATAGAATCTCATAATGGTTTGGGTTGGAAGGGACGTTAAAGATTATCTCGTTCCAACCTCACTGCCATGGGCAGGGATGCCTTTCACTAGACCAGGTTGAGAAGACTTGTGAAAAGTCCCTGTCCAGATTTCTTGCAGGCTCCTTATAGGTACTGGAAGGTGTTAAAAGGCCTGCCCAGAGAGTCCTCTTCTCAAGGCTAAACAGCCCCATCTTAGACCATCTTCACAGGAGAGGTGCTCCAGCCCTCTGATCGCCTTTGTGGCACTTCTCAGGATTCACTCTGTGTTGTTGCTGTGCTGGATGCAGTGCTCCAGGTGGGTCTCAGCAGAGCAGAGCAGAGGGGCAGAATCCCCTCCCTGCCCTGCTGCCCACGGGGCTCTGGATACAGCCCAGGATGAAACTGGTTTTCTGGGCTGTGAGTGCACATGGTGCTGTGTCATGTTCAGCTCCTTGTCAGCCAACAGCCCCAAGTCGTTCTTCCTACATCTGCCCTTAATGAATCATGTTGGCTGTTGCCAATCACCTCTTTATTTTCCATGTGACTTAGCAAAATTTCCAGGATGATCTGCTCCATCATCTTGCCAAGCACCAAGATGAGACTGACCAATGTTTAGTTCCCTGGTTCTTCCTAATTTCCCATTTTAAAAAATGTGGGTTATCTTTCCCCTTTTCCAGGCAGTGAGAATTTCACAGCATTGTCACAACTTCCCAAAAATAATGGACAGTGACTTAGTCACTTCATCTGACAATTCCCTCAGGACCAACAGATACATCTCAGCAGGCCCCATGGACTTGTGCAACTTCACATTCCTTAGACATGCTTAAGAACCTCATCTTGTGCTACAGCAGACGGCTCTTCATTCTCCCAATCCCTGCTTTTGCCTTCTGTGACTCAGTGTGGCTGGAGCACTTGCTGGTGAAGATTGAAGCAAAAAAACTCATTGAGTACCTCAGCCTTCTCCATATCTTGGATAACCAGGTCTCCCGTTTTCTCATGGAGAGGCCTCACTTTTTCCCTAGTCTTCATCACCGATGTACCTGTAGAGGCTTCTCTTTTTGCACTTGATAACCCCAGCCAGACTCAATTCTGTCAGGGCTTTGGTTTTCCTAACCCAATCCTAGCTGCTCAGGCTATCCCTCTGTACTCCTGCCAGGCTAAGGGAGTCTTCACTTCAAGATCAGGTTGATGGTGCTGTCTGCATAAACTGAATATACCCCCAGTTCAAAAATGCACACATAGCTGAATTTTTAGGGCAGAGTTACAGATCTTTCCTACTTTTCTGGTGGCAAGGCCAGCATAAAGAGTCCCTAATGTACTCTCTTCTGGGTTGTGAGCTTACAGCTTGCCCAGCTGCTTGGGAGGCCATACTCTACACATTTTTGCAGTATTGGAAATTATAGAAAAGTATTGGAAAGTATGGGAAAATACCTAATTATCTAGAAAATACCTAATTATATCTGGAAGTTATCTAGGTAGAATCCTTCCTGCTTTTCAAAGTCAGAACAGTTTTTCATTCCAGCGTGGAAGTTTTGCTGGAAAATGACTTTTGTGTTTTTATAGCTGATCCAGATCAGGTTTATCATTCGCTTAAGATTTTCCAAACGTGCTCTCCCAACTCCTTCTCCTCCTCCCAGGCTACCAGCAGTCTGCAAAAACTTGTAACAGCCACAGAGGGATCTTTTACTGAGGCTGTGCAAAAGAATTTTTCTGAAGCAGTCTCTAGCTACTTTCATACCCATTCTGCTTATGTACCGGATGAAAACTATAGGAAATCCCAGTCTAGACCTAAATTCCTAAGCAACTTCTTTTTTTGTTGACTTTGAAAAAGAAACTACATTTGAGTGATGTCTTTAGAGCAATTAGAGAGGTCCATCCAGTGTCATCTGTGTCACTTGCACATTTTTATTATTGCTTTTAAAAACATTTACAGAAACACTTGAACCTAACCACAGTCATCAAGCATTTGTCTCTCCCAGACTGTTACTCCTCAGAGGCAGAAGATGGACTGATGGAAGCAGATCTCAGCCTATGGAAAGACCAGGAGTTGTGCCTTACAGGTCTAAGTTAATCACAGCACCCAAATCGCAATGCTTTTTATCAGCAACCAGGATAAACATGAGGTTTCTATTAATATTTTTCTTTGGAAACATCAGAGTTTATAAGTAGAAGACAAGTCTGTCATGATCAAATTTACATTCCCTCACACAATATTTCCTCCTATTAAAAAGTTTGTAATTTTCGAAGTGAATTCTGTTCGAAGGTAAGAAGCAAACCAAGCAAAGAATATTACTATATTTTTATTCTCCTACTATTGCAAAAAATGCTAGAACTTGTACAGCCGTTTGCAAATAAATAAACAAAAAGATAAAGATCTACCGGGGGAAAAAAAGAGATGGATGTATTTTTATAGTTATGAGTGACCACTGTGAACATTCAATCTCATCACAGATGTAGCCTGTATTTCACAATCTTTCTCAGTCAACCTTTTACCCAGTCCAATAACTTGCAAGAAACTCACACTCATGTCCTAGAAGGATATCCATATGCCTTGAAAATTCCTTTTTGGATTTGTGCTGGATCCCAGGGGACAGCAACTACTTTCCTCTAATGCCACATCAAATCAGTCTGAGATATTATTGTAATTTACAGAAATTCAGCGGTTTCCTTTCATTGGTGGAACCTTGTAGATAAGGTTTAATATGAATGCAACTGAGTCTCAAATGCATAAATAACTAAAATTCCATGTGTACATAAGGACAGCTATAGTGCTAGTGGGGAACTGTGTTCTGTTTTATTGCCAAAACTGTGCCGACTTTGGTCTACCAGAAAATGGTAATTTATCTTCAATTTTGATATTTTGTCCACATTCTTCTTACCTTCAGGGCTTGCTCAAGTGCCCTTCTGCTTTCCAAGGTAATTAATGGGGGAAGTGAGGAGATCTGTGCTCCAGAAAGGTAGTATGCTCTGGGAAGGGAGTATATTTTGAGGGGGGATAGCGTGGAAAATTAGTCAGAAAGACATGAGCTTTCTTTTTTTCTGATTGTCAGCTCTACAATATAAGGCTTCTCATTGTTGGGGTACTCATATTTGGGTGTAACTCTAGATGTATTAATTAAAACATAGTCTTCAAAAAGGTCAGTTCATGATCTGCAGCTTAGAAAATCTGAATCTCATTGTGAAAGCTGCCCTCTCTGCCACAGTTCCTGGGAAGGAACAATGAATGGAAGGAGAGAGAAGGGAGGAGGAGAGAGAGGCAATATCAAAACAAGAGTGGGAGAAACAGAGGCAAACAGAAGAGAACAAACTCCACAGGGTAAAGAAAACACAGGTCATGGAAGAGGGCAAAGGGATGAAGTGGGGGGTGTAAAGAAAAAAATTCAGACAAACAGAGAGCAAATGGGCTGCAGACTGAAAAACAAAAGCTGTGGGGGAGGGTGGTGGCGAGGAGGAACTAGAGTAACTTATTGAATCCATTATTGTCACTACAGAAGTCTTTTTAAAAAACCCTGATGAATGCAAGGTCCTCTTAAAAATTTACACATGTAATTTATTTATTTAGATGCACAGCTATGAAACCCAAATCATACTCTGATCACTGAAGAGAACTGCCAGCATAAATGATGTTTAATGGCTGGTCTTGACACAAGTAAGGATATCCTGCATTCCTGATTTACAGCCCTGAGGAAATAGACTATGAAAGAATCTTATACACCGAATTCCAGTTTAACATACACAGCCTATATATCCAACAGAAACACTGAATGTTCTTCTTATATTCTTTTGTTATGGATTTAAACTCAGAGCAACAGAATCATAGGATGTGTTCCTGTGGATGAAAATTTAAATTAAACATGAATTGGTCCTATTGATAATCTATCTATAGAGTTCAACATGCCACTGCTTGGAGATATGATGAGAAGCACTCAGTCTCTTAAGCACATCTTCAGAGTACTTCTGCAGCAGGGTGAGGAAAACCTTAGAATAATGCATTTATATGAAATAAAAAGATTGTAGAGTGTGACTATGAGTTGGAGTGCTTCTGACTAGACATAATGCACACACCACCACAGGTTTTAGGTATTTTTCAGTCATTTATGCATCACATTCTTATATTTATAATCAGTTCTATTTTAGTATAACTGTTTTCTTGAGAGGAAGCTACCCAAGTAAATGTTTGCAGGACTGGTCCTTAACTGATTTTAGTATCAATTTCAGTTCGGGCCATCTGTTTTTTTCATTCTAGCTCTGTAAATGAATGTCTGTCCTTTGAGAATTTCAAGAAACAGAAAGTAACAATGAGCCTCTTCTGCAGTTCCAGACTAAATACTCTAACAATTATTAGTTGATGGGATATGCAGTAAAAAGAATTCTTACTGACAGTATAATTTATAAGGATAATTTGCTTTACCTAAAATGTATTATAACATTTCTGTGCAAAGATGTGGCTGGCTTAGCTGTGTGCTTAGCCAGTTTTGAGCTGGTCTTTGATGATGCAACCTAACCCAAAGAACAAACACATAATCAGATAAGTAGCTCTGTGTTAATGGTACGTCAAGATTGTGGATTATTAGGGTTTCCACTTAATTTATTTTGTTTTGAAGACCACAGATTCCAAGCTGGCAAGTAAAGAGAATTAAAAACCCACAACCAATGAAAAGAAGCTTTCAAATCTGCCATCTATACTGGTATGGCTGGAATGCTGGTGAAGGATACAGTCAGGAACTTAGGATTCAGTGCTTACTCAGCTTTTGTTAGCACTGCCATAATTAGTTTTAATAATGAGATAATACCTAAGGATCCAGCCTTTACTGTTACTGGAAGCTGTAACCATTTAAAGGGAAACAGAGCTGGGTCCTCAACCAGAGACCTATGAAATATTAGCTAAAGGAAAGAATGGAGCATATGGGTATGTTCTTATTTACACCAAGACAGGAAAACCAGTGAAAATGTAACTGGATCCACTTTGAAGGAATATAAAAAGCAGTAGATAATACAAATCATGGCTGTAATGAGAAGATAATCAATTGTGTTAGATTAAAATGGCACTAAATTCAGATTTTGTAATTTTTTGTAATTTTTTCACGAAATTATTGATGAATAAATATCCTCAGAGAACAAAAGTGTTGATGCAATTCCATACACAGCAAGAAGTCCACAAAGCAGAACTCTGTGCTAATCTCCTTACCTTGAGACTGATCACAAATGGACAGTAAGCTGAAGGGAAAAGACTGTTCTCTGACTATCCAGGAGAGAAAAAAAGTGGGAAAAAAACCAAAACAAAACACAAACCAAACCCACACAAAAAAAAAAATCTCAAAGCAAACAAAAGCATAAACAGTTATAAATTGTATAATATTTCTTACTGAGGTCAGGTAAAAATTGCAACATAATTAAGGAATTTTTTTAATACAAATTTTCTTAGTTCAATTTCACCATTCATGAGGTACACCACATTGTTCACTAACCTGCTGGACTAGTGAAGCACAAAACCATTCCTGATGCATAAAAGCTTCTTTGGAGAGCAGGAATATATGGAATTTTGTGCTGCTTTGTGGATTAAATTCTGCTAAATACTGATGGCAATCTCACTCCACCATGAACTGAACTGAGACATAAATGCCTACTGGCATGGCAAGGATTCAATTTAATTTGATACAGCTCTCATGCATGTGTACCATGCAATCCTCCCTCCTCATGTGCAAAGAGAGGACTTGTTCAGGTATTTGCTGTAGTGTACAAGATAATGAGAATGCCCTAGTTGGTTCCTAAACTGGGTTAGAGTAATCACACTTAGAATAAGTCAGGAAGCTTGTATGTGTCCGCATAAACACTGTGGTTTCGTGTGGCTACAGAGTTAATCTCCCATCATTTTAGTTCGACTTGAAGAGCAGCTTTGGTGCACATGAATCACAGAATCAGCTGAATTGGAAGGGACCCTCAAGGATCATCAGGTCCAACTCCTAGCCCTGCACAGGACGCCCCAAAAGTCACACCCTGTGCCTGAGTGCATTCAAACACCTCCTGACCTCAGTCAGGCTGGTGCCATGACCACTGCCCTGGGGAGCTGTTTCAGTGCCCAGCCACCCTCTAGGTGAAGAACCTTTTCTTAATATCCAACCTAAACCCCCCCGGACACAACTTCAGGCCCTTCCTTACTCCCTGTCACTGGTCACCACAGAGCTGAGATCAATTAGATTCAGAAGAAGCTCCATCCCAAATACCTATTAAACATTCCAGCTCCTTGGAGGCATGGAAGGAGGAGAGTATAGTGGTCTAAATCAGAAATTTGCTCTTTAGATGTCTTTGAACCACCTGCGTTGGGGACAGTTTGCTCAGGGGACGAGGCCAAATGCTGTCAGAAGGAAAAACTCTCAACTAGTGTAGTGAAACTATGGGGGCCTAAGCCTCAAATGTCTTGGCATTGGCAGTGATTGTCCCAGCTGGGGAGGTCTATCTCACTGAGCCCTGCTATTTGTTGTATCTTATCCATTCCTCATTGATGGAGAAAATGTCTGATTTGACATATTTTGAAGGACAGCATGCGGGACACTCAGGTTCCTGAAACTGAGAGCTGTGTCTTGGGAAGATGTGGTGGTGAGAGAGAAAGGTGAAGGGAAGTTCAAAAGCTGCATGAAAGCTCTGGCAGAAATAAAAGTGAACATGAAATTCAAAGGCAAAACTGCCATTCCAAAGGGAATTTCTCATTCCATTAATTAGATTAATAAAAACTCTCAGGGCAAAGGGATCTATTTGCTTTCTCCAGAAAATACAGTACTTCAAGCAAATCTCTCAAAGCACTAGTTGTGTTGAAGGATGAAGTTGGTACCAGAGACTGAATCTTCACCAGTTTGTCTCTCATTCCAACCAGATAGGAAATCAGTTCTGGAAAGAGATCAAGTATGGGCCTAACTAATGACAGAAAATACAAATATATCCAAATACAGATATTTTAGTATCTTCATTTAAAATATTTGCAAGTAATAACTTTAGTATATAATTTAGTGATCTGGTTTAAATATGGTTCCTCAGGAATAGTTGCCTGGAAAAAATTAAGTTTTGGAGTTTGAGAGGCTTATTTGATAAAAGGGGGAAGGTGACCTACACTTCTTTTAAAATAAAATGACAGAAAGTGATGGTTTAAGAACCATTTTGTAAGCTTTCATGTGCACAAATATTCTCAAAACTCTTCCTTTCTTTGAATTTTCTAAAGAAAAAACTCTTGGTTTTGCATATGATTGCAGAAGCAAATACTGAGAAAAGGCAATAAAATTACTTTAATATACTCAGTTTTTATTTCATTCCAACAACCGCCATCTAATGTTCATAGAAACAAAAGTGTACTGTACCCATCTGTCTCTAGTCTTCTGCATCGTATTGCAGCTATAATTTTGTTACTCAGTTACTTAAAATGCAATTGACAACATCCTTACTGCTAATATGTATGCAGTGTTTATTTGCAAAGATCTGTTTTCAAATGGCAGAGTAAAATAAAACGACAAGCAAGTACCCAAGCAAGCAATTCTTTCTTAATTATTTTTGTGCTTTATTATTACATTTTATTGTAAATGGCTCCATTCCTTCCAGTAATAATTTCAACCTGAGGCTATGGTTTCTTGTCTTTTTTTTTTTTTAATGTACTTAAAAAGTGATTCATAAACTGTACCCATATCTCTTGGTAATCATATTCTTACTTTCAGGGCATCAGAAGTAGGGCAGTTGATTAGAAACAAATGTTTCAAATGGCTGTATTTAATGATTCTTATTAATCCTGAAATTGAAGGAATTGAAAGGAATTGAAAGCAGCACCAGATTGTCAGCTGGGCTCTCACTGTCACAACCAGCAAGAACAGACTTTGGTGCCCAGGGCAAAAGCTAACAGGTTCCAGAGTCAGGCTCTGTATTTCCACAGAGGTCAGTACCAACAGAACCTTTTGTAAAATCAGATCCCTCTGCATAAGTGGCACTCTTGAAAAAGGAAAAAAAGAAGCTTTTTTTTTCCTCATTTCTTGGGCAGCAGTTCAAACTAAGAAAAAATGTTCTTTCCTCACAAAGAACTGGTAGGAGCAAATTGAAATCTGTATGTTCTCTTTATTGAAAGACAACAGTACAATACAACAGTAAGACACTCGAAGATTTTGCTGAACCCAGTTCGGAGTTGAAGATAAGAGCCTTAACTTCTAGAACTCTGCACACCATCAGTTATAATAGCCCATGGTTTCAAGGTAATTATTGATGGATTTGGGTGTAGCTAGGCATCTTTCAGCACAAACAGGATCTGTGTTAAATCTGAGCACATCTAACCAGGCATCAGATCAACACATCCACCACATGGTGTTTACACTGCCATGCACAAGGGACCTAGTGGTTCCTAGAAAATAAAGGCTTGTGGTATGTTTGGTTTAACTGGAAAGCACCAGATGGGTTTGTGTTTCTCTGACTGGGAGAGAAGGGTAATATTTGGCCTAGACTCAGTCATAGACCCTTGAATTTCCAACTGGTTGTGAAGGATGGGCGAGTGTGTGGGAAGGAGAAGGGGTGATCAGCTGGCCGGTGACCACTGACCACTGGACACAGCCCTCACAGAGGATGATGTGATCCTGTGCATCATTCCATGGCAGGCAAGTTGTTTCTTCACTCAGGGCCAGAGGAGCCTGCTAAATAGATGAAGTTACTTTGGCATTAGGCAGTGAAGTGCCGGAGACTGACTATTCAAGCAAAAGATTAGGCACACAATGTAAAACTGTGAGAATAGAGGACATTTCAGCAATGCATTGTAGAGATACATGATATTGCATGTGAGGAAAATTCCACCGGACAGAAAAATCACTTTAAAGAAATAATTTCCAGAAATTATTCAATGACTTCTATTGAGTAGAGTGAACTTATACTCTGGATAATGTGGCTTTGGCATTTTTAAATTTTGATAACGCCAAAGCCAGACCTCATCACTTCATGAAATTCTGACCTCAGGTCCATATTTATAAACATCTAAGTACAATTGTATTCCTCTGTGATGTTCTGATTTGCCACAATCTTTAAGACTGCTACACCATATTAAAGACTTACTCTCACTCCTTTGTTTGCTATTTATTTGGTGGTAATTAGATGCTTCATTTGTAGAAGTCCTTAAGAAAAGCCTCTCTGCTGGAGCAGGATTACCTAAGATTTATATCAGTCCTTGTGCAAAGTGCAGAAATCTCCAATGTCTCCACACTAAATCACAATCTTAAACTTGGATCCCATCCCACTTTCCAGCCCTTTGATATTTTCTCTTGTGATCCAGGATAAATGCTGTAGCCATGTCTAAGAAATAAAAAGGAATGTCTGACACTCATTTACACCAATCCCAGCAGAGGCAGGGGCCTTTAAATGCAAATATGAATGCAACCCAAAGTTTGATTTCTATGATACAGTAGAAAGAATCCTTGGATTTTCTTTTCTCTTTTTCTTTTTATACAAGTTTTAATATGGTTTGAAATCCTCTGCATCAGAGAAGCATTTTAAAAAACAAAATAGATGACTGAAAAAGTGAGATTTGGTTTCTCTGGAAATGTAAGGAAACCTCTTTTCCAAAACCTGGAAGAATGTCAATGAAGATATAATGCATAGGGTTTTGAACCTCCACAACAAAATCAGCGGCAGAAATTTTGTCATGGGAATACAGCATGGGACAGAACAGGAGTTTCAGGTTGCTGATGCCAAGTGCATTAAGAAATCCTGTGAAGAGCAAAGACAAAAAATAGGCAGTTTGAAATGCCATTTGCAAGGTGCTTGGCTTCTCAGTAATGCAAATAGTCATATAAAATATGCAGGAATGTGGTTTTTTCAGGTTTGAATGGGAAGAGGAAATTGATTTACAAATTCTGACTGAAATAGGAACCTTAGACCAAGACTAAAGACAAAGCAACTCTCTGCACTCCTGTGTGGAGTGTATGCGGCATGTAGCTGCCTCTTTCTGTGGGAACTGCTTTGACTTTTGTGCTATTACAACATAATCAAGGTGCTCAACAGTTTAATTAAATACTAGGAATTTTGCTCTTTAGTGATCCTCAGATTAGTATAATCTTCTTCATGGTTGGTCTTGGGCAACTGGCTTTTCAGGACTTCAGTGGTGTACCTTCAAAGGGCCCTTTATATTTGTGGAGGGGTGGAAGTCAGCTCTGCTCAAGGTGTGCTCTCCCTGTCTGTGGTAGTCTGGTGGCTTTACACAGGTGTTCCCATCTGGCTTTTGAGAAATCTCAGCCCTCAAGCTTTCAGGGAAACCTCTAGATGCAGGGTCTGGGTAGAGGATTTTCTCATAAGTGCTCCTGGTTCGCATCTGTATCTGTGGGGCCAAGCAGAGAGGAAAATCTTCCTCTTGCTTGCAGAAGAATGGAGAAAACATGAGCACGCCCATATGGACAGAATTCCCATGGCCCTCTGCAAGAGAGGTTGAAGCAGTCCTAACTCAAGGACAAAGCAGTAGATGCTACACATAAACAGGAATTATGGTACTGAGACCTGAAATACAACCTGTTGATTCTGGGATAGCCTTTCAACAAAGCTTTGTTCTTTACTTCCAGAGCTCTTGATGTCTCTTTGGTCAGTTGTGTTTCTACTTGATGAGCTTTTCTATGGGAAGAAACAAAACATTTTTTCCTTTTTAAATTTTAAAAAGCATAGATGCTCTGCCATTTCAGGCACAGTCTGTTTGTGTAAGGAGTGTAATTTTCTTTTATTGTTTCCAAAAACAAACACTTGGGCTTATACTTTTAAAATATTTTCAGAATTAAATATGTTATGGAGTAATTCTGAGGCTTTGTGGGAAATCTGCATTAAATCATCAGGACCACTTCATGGAAAGCAAAGCTGAGCTTGTCCCCACCGGGAAGACATACAAAATAAACTTATTTTACATTGGACATTGGTGAAAAGGCCAAAATTTTTTTCTCCTAGTTAAACCTACATAAATCACTTTCATATCAAAGGCACTAACATGCAAGCACAGATTTCCATAATAATGTGAGAAAGAGAAAAAAAAAGAAGGCAATCTTTACTCTTTGTACTTAAGAAGGATTGAATTAATTCCTTCTGTATAGTCCAGTAGCTACAAACTAAGATGAAAAGTATAACCACAGTCAGATAATGTACTTTCTCTCGCAGGGAAAGAACAGTAAACAACTGTAAACAGTTTTTGCTCTCTCCTAAGTGGAACATCTATTCAGTCCCACTCAGGTAAGGCTGCTTTAGGGCTGGCTCTCCAGGGTTCACCTCTCTCTGCTGCAAAACCACTGAAGGGTTTAGCAGCAGTAACACAGACAGCCTTGCCTCCTCCCTCAGCTCCTGATTCCTGCTCCCATGGCAGAGGAGGAGTATTCAGATTTCAAGGGCAGCCCAGCCTCACGGTGCCACTTGAGGCCACAGCAAAGCAGGACCCTGTGGTGCAGGAAGAATCACAAAGGCAAAACTTCACTGGAGCTGTCCAAGATATGTCACCTGGGACTGTGAAGAGGCCAAGTTATAAACAGGGGCTCCTTGCAGAAAGATGTGCAAAGGTGAGTGCAGGTGCGAAAACCATGAGAACGACGAATGGTTGTTGGAGGGAGAGGAACTCCATCTTGAAAGAGAAAGTTGAAATAATCTAGATAATTCCCTGCAACCATTCCTGGATTTTTCCTTCACTCTTTGAAAGTTCAGTTCAAAGTAAAAGAAGTCCCTAGGTATGCTTTCCTCTCTCTGAAGATTCTGTCTCATTTAAGAGCCTAGTTTGAGCAGATCCAGTTGTGATCTTTTTCCAGTTCCACTTTTAGTGTTGTCCTCTGGTGTTGACCCTTTCAGGCTCATTGCTGTTGCTATATGAAGAGCATGGAAACAGTAAAGGCAAAAAATTCCCAACCAAGTTTTCTAAACATACCATATTGTGAAGAGGCATCAATCACCTCCTTTCTGTGCTAACAAGTTATTAAAAAAAGAAATTGCTCTGGTGGAAGCAGATAAAAATGACACTTTTTAACGTCTTGCTTGTTACCACAGTGATTCTTGCATTTATGTGGGACATCTGCTGCAAAGAATGATGAAAAGTACTTTACTGTAGGCAAAGAACAGTCTGGAAACAAAATTGTGTCTTAAAATCTAAGGCTAAACTTTCTTTAAATTGCATTTCAGTGAAAAATAACAGCCAGGATTAGTAAATTGAACTATATTCCAATTCAAAATACTCAAACCAGGACCAGTCCAACAAGGGACCTGAAAAGGCAGCACTTAGAGCTTATAGAACAGGTTTAGGCTGCTTGAAATGATAGCAGGAAGTAATCAGGCAGCTCAGGAGTGTGATTTCCTTTGCAAATGACTTCTAGGTGGAGATGTGGCCAGTGCTTTTTGTTCTAATAAAGGCAGTAGCCAGAAGCAGGGAGGAAAAAATTAACTAGCCAGGAGCAGCATTAGAAAATTAACTATGACAAGGTAAGCTAATTAGCAGATGCTATCAAGATAGAGTGATAAGATGTGATTAAAGACATCTTTAAGCCACTTCCAGGCCTCTCCCTTCTGGAGAAGTGGCTAGGAATGCAGAGGTGGTTTCATTACACCCTCACTGTGGGCAGCCAATTCCAAGTCAAAACCGACTGCACCCTCTCACATTTTCCAGGAGTCTGAACAGAGGAAAGTATCTTGCTCCCCCATCCTCACATCATGCCTGCTGCACAAACGACTGGAGGGGCATGGTAAGGGTGTCACGCAGCCAACAAGTTAATATTTAGATTTTGAGAGAAGCTGCTTGTGTAGGATGTACTTTACCTTACAGATTTAGTTGTCTCCAACTAGCTAACAATTTATGTCAGCTTATGGTGAACATTTAATGAAACTCTCAAAGAGTTGTGTTTGCCCCAGAGTAGAAGCACAGGTGGAAAAATGTGACTATGGCAGAGCACCGTAGCACAACGAGGGCAAAATTTGGAACAGAGCTGAGCTCATCCGGCTCCCAGCTTTGTCCTCTGCCTGCAGAGGCTCCAGCCACAAAATTACAAAGGAATAATAATTCAGTGCTCTGAATAAAAAGCAATGACCAGCCCTTGAAAGGGGACCCAAAAGGGGGCTCAGGAAAGAAGACATGAAAGGACAGCCTTCCATGCAAGGAGACTAAACCAGAGGGCAGGTACGTTCACAGACACAGATCAGTTTGGCACAGATCTTTAATGCATTCAAGCTTGCTCCCACAACACACCCCAAAGCCTTTATCTTGGTCCTCAGCTTATATGATTAACAATACTTCCCTGGTAAGTAGTAAACATGGTACTTTCCACTTCTCAAGAACAGAAAGTTTTATGATGCTATAGACAGAGGGTACTATCAGTTATTCATGCGTCATTTTATATGTGAACATCCCATGCAAACACACCCAAACTCCATCTTTATTATATAGTGGCACTGAGAACAGTAATAAATATCATATTTGGTCAAAATATGCAAATGCAACAGATAATGACTAACTAACATTTTTAGGTTAGTCGCAGGTGACTACACAGACCTTTACTGGTGTTGCTGTATGTAGGCAAGAGACTTTCTAACAATACTGTACACATGTAGTTGGCTTTAAAAAATAACAGGAATTAAAGATAACTCAATAGCAAATGGAACATATTTTGTATCTGATGAGCTAGCATTGCAGGGAAAGTTTAATTTTCTTGTTTTTATTGGTTTTCTGCAAATTAAGTTCTTATCATTAACTATATTAGATTAACATTTTGGGGTGTGTCTTTTTAATTAAAAAAAAAAAAAAGAAACAGTGCTGGCACAATGATGGCTGTTCTCAGACATAAAACACATGCAGAACAAATTGACAAAGGTAAGGGCTGCAGATTAGCAGAGCAAAGTATACTTCTGGTGATAATCAAGTGTATTTGTTTAATAACAATACTTGCCACTATTACAATAATCACCTAAAGTTTTGAAGTGCTCATTTCCTCCCTGTACTGTTTGCCACTTCAGGAGGTGTGGATACTTTTGAGAACAGAGAAGATAAGAGCGATCTCAGAGATTACAAGAGAACTTCTTAGTCAGGGAGCCTAGTTGTGGTCAGTGGGACCAGTAGACGGAGAGCAGCTCAGGCAGGACATTATGGGAAGCAGCTCTGGCAGGACTCTTCTGGTGGGATGGGAGTCAATGATCACTTAACAGGTTAACTCGTAGACAAAGTGTGCAAGGTCTTGCAGAGGTAGTGTTTTTAGTGAGATATTGCCAAGTATTTGGTGGTTTTGGTGGTTTGCCATTGGCTTGACGGAAGACTCTAGAAAGGGGGCTCCAGAGGTTGAAGTTTGAGCAGAAGGGTTTGACCTACATGGGAAACAGACTCCTAGAGCACATTCTGAACCTTGGTACTGCCATAAAGCCCACTTGTGATTCCCACTGTAAGCTCCTATGTAGCCAAACACTACACCAGTCATTAATTTGGATCCTGAATAGTTCTCTTCTCTGAAGAGAAGCCCACTTCTCTTTCTTCTCAAGCAATCCTTTCTACCTAGAGGTCTGACAAAGGGAAGCTTTGGGGAGAACTGAAACGCAGGACTTCCCTCATATGCTGAAGAACTTTTGTTTCCTTAAGAACTTTACACAGGTTTGGCCCCTGCCCCTGCCCCCATCTTTATCCTGAGGAGATCCTAAAGCGTCCAAAGACGGCAGTGGCCTGGCACCCACCTTCAGCCTGGGGGAGACCTGAGGGGACGCCCCATTGCAGTTACAACTTCCTCAGGGGGGAAGAGGAGCAGCAGACACTGATCTCTGCTCTGGGGTGACAGTGACAGGATCTGAGGGAAAGGCTTGAAGTTGTGTCAGGGAAGGTTTGGGTCTGATGTCAGAAAAACGTTCTTTCCCAGAGCATGGCTGGGCACTGGAACAGGCTCTCCAGGGCAGTGCTCACAGTTCCAAGCCTGACAGAGCTCAAGAAGTGCTTGGACAATGCTCTCAGACATGCTGTGACTCTTGCGTTGTCCGGCGCAGGACCGCGAGCTGGACTCTGATGATCCATCCTTGTGGGGCCCTTCCAACTCGGCATACTCAGTGATTCCGTGGCTCCCCGCACCCCTCCAGAGGCACACGAGCCAGCAGGGTGGTCTCCGCTCACCGCCGCCCGCCCTTCCCCTCACAGCCGCTCCCGCGCGGGGGCGGGGCCGAGCCCCCTCCCCGCGCCCTCAGCCCCCGCCGTCACGTGGCCGCCGTGTCACGCCGCCCTCCCGCCCCATCCCGCCCCCGAGTGTCCCGGGGCGCTCGGCGCCGCCGCTCCGCCCTTCGGCAGCGCCGCGGATCGCTCGGTGCGCGGCTCCCGGCACAGCCGCGCCGGCGTAGCGGGACGCGGGCGCTCCATGAGGTGAGGGCGCGGCGCGGGCGGCGGGCGCGGCTCCGTGCGCGCTCGGCGGCGGCGGCGGGCGCCGTGAATGGGGCTTTGTGTGCGGCGCCCACCTGCTCCCGCCTCCGCCGCCCGGCGCGGGGGGCTCCGGGCGCTGCCCCGGGCGGGGAAACCTCTGAGGGGCGCAACGGGAGGGAACTTCTCCCTTCTCATCGCCGGGCGCTGCCGGAGCACCCCGTTTGCCCGGTGTGGGGGAACGGGGAGCAGCGGGGGGACGCAGCCCGTGAGTCGCTGCCGCTTGACTGTTTATTTTCATTTAGTCTGTAGCTTATGTTTCGTTTGCTGAGTTTTGTTTTGTTTTCCTCTCAAGATGCGTGGCGGGCAGTGGCAGCTGCCCGCGGGGGTGAGGGACGGCGCGGCCGGTCCGCCGCCCCGCGCCCTGCCCGCCCGCAGAGGGGGCTCCGCGGTCCCTCGGCCGAGCGGAGCCGCCCCGGGGTCGGGGGTCCGTGGTAGGGCGCGTCCGGCCGAGCCCCGGCAGCGGCTGTGCCGGTCCCGGGGCGCCGTGATGGGGATGAAGTCCTCCCCGGAGGCACCCTCGGAGTCCTCCCTCCGAGCAGAAGGGTGGTCCCGGCAGTCCCGGGCTCTCCCCGCGCGTTGGGAGCCCGTGGAGGGCACGGTCCCGCCGGGCTCCGCCGGTCCCCGCTGCCGGCCGCGGATCCGCGTACCCCGCGGGCGCGCAGGGGGCTGCGCCTTCCGATGGCAGCGCAGGCTTAAAAGACCCAGAATTTCTTTTGCGGTTAAAAAAAAGATTAAGTAGTCTGCTTTAGGAATAGCATCAAATTTAATCGGGAACCTGGGCTTCTAACTTCTCACAGGGCATGTGGAAGATTTATCTTCCCCTTGCACAGCGTTTGGCAGCACAAGCCTTCTGCAGTCTGCTGTTGCCACTTGTGACATTCTTAACTTTCCCCTTGTGAAAAGAGTACGCTTTAACAGCATTGCAGAATCTCTAATGAATTCTCCTGTTTGCTTCTATAATAAGTATGAATGTGCTTGCTACAGCACTGATATAAAACACTTAGTCTACTGCTACTTTCGTAGAAGCTGAAGTCTCTTTTTGCCTTTTTCTTTTCTTCTCCTCTACCCTAGCAGGTTGTAGATTAGCTGTGTCATTAAAAAAATAATGATCAAATTAAAAAAATTAAAAAAATAATAGATCAAATGCCAAAAATTACACATACATCATGTTAGAAAGGCTTTCTGGTGTCCAGGATTAACTAGGAGTAACTGAATTTGTAAATATCTGTCAATGACCTGCTTGGCTCTTGTCTTGGGACACTCATGGAGAGCTGTCAATGAGATTTTATTTACTAATAGAAGAATTGCATAACAGCCATAAGAACCAGAGTGAAAGAGCATTTTGAGTAGAACAACACATCGTATGAGCTCAGGGTTCCCTTGATTTGAAGCCAAGCTCAGTGCCAATAAGTCACTGAGCAGTAGCAGACACCCATCCTTCCTCTAAAATATTGGCCCTCTGCTATTCTTTTCCCCTTCCAAAAGTGCATCTGCTAGCAAAGCAATAAAATGCTACCTCCTCCCCTCTACTTCCCTGAAACAAGAGATAGATGGATAATATCAAGTGAAGAAGAGACTAGATGGGAGGCTGCTCATCTCATGAAGTGATGTAAGCATTTCATCACTTGCTTGCCTCATATCTTCCTTTTTTTTTTTTTCTTTTTATATATTCAGTTTTCCTTCTCCCCCTTTCTGATGACTTCATGCCTTTTTGAGGGAGAAGCAGTGATTGGAGAAGCATGAAAGCTGGTTCTTGTGTAAGATGTTGGTAATTTCTAAATCCTGCTGCAACAACACCCTAATCACCTTCCTTTTGGGAGTTGATTGTGATCTAGTTCTTTTTGCACAGGGATAGTGCTTGAAATAAATATAGGGAAAAAAACCCAAGGGAAACTGGAACAGATTCAAAGCTTTAGTGCCTTGCTTAATGGCAGGCATAGTAGAGTATTAAAAATTCCAGGGTAGAAGCACATCAATCCATAGCATCTTCTGGAGTTATAGATTTGAGCAGCTGGCTCCTGCTGTGTGTGTACCCTCTTGCATGTCTGAGAAGCCTGCCTGCTTGCCAGCATTTTTTGGAGCTGCCAAGTGCCTGTGGATGCATACAGGTGATTGAGGTAGTTTGGGCTTTGCTTTCAGAGTTGTCAATCCTGACTGCTCCTTATATTTAGAGTCATCTGATCATGTTCATGTTTCGGGTTCAGAGGGAGTAATGCAAACAGGTATAATATAATTGGTAATATGTAAGAGCAGAGCTTGTGACTGTCCAGCTGCCAGAGACATGCCAGTCTGCTGAACTCTGGGAGCAGCTGAAGCTCTCCCTGGCACTTCGGACTAGTTGACAGTCCAGGTACTTGCCAAGGACTACAGGAGTGGAAGCACACAGCAATGAAGGAATGAATCCTTCCCTTGTGTTGAGGTCCTGAAGCACGCAGGAGGTGATGGTGGTGGCCTGTGTGCTGAACTTGAGATGGTCACGTCTTAGGGAGAGCCTCATGGTTAGTGCATTTTCCTGGGGAGTTTTAGGTCTTGATAAGTCCTTCCTCTGCAGGCAGAACTTGCATTTTAGATGAATGCTGTAGTAACTTATGTACATTTTCTAAAGTTGTCATAGTCTTGGTTTTCTGCCTAGAAGCCATTGCCAGTGCTGAAAATACTGTAAAACAAGATGAGTCTTATTTTTTTTCCCTCCCACATGAATCTGTTGGTAGAGGAGAGAGAAAGCCAAATTTGTTCAGTCATGACAACACGAAAAGACTTTGTGTGCTGGTCTGCCTGTGCCTCTGTAACTTCAAGGAGTTGAGCATGTTCCATTTCTTTTCTCATAACTTTTGAGAGGCAGGGAGCTACTGTTAGTTCTTGCAGATGTCTGACTTCCCAAAGGCACTTTGGAGCACCCTGAATTATCTCTTCAGAGTTTTCACTCTTGAGTGCTTCTGAGGACCTTGTTTACAACTACTTGCCTGAGACACCAGCATGTTAAATCTAAGGGATATGTGAAGATTCCTAAGTCTGTGAAGGCTGGGAGAAATATCTTAAACACTGTATCTTCTTCAATATTGATACAGCACCTAGTGCTGCTGCTATTGAATATGATGTTCTAAAACCTGAATATAATAAAGAAAAATCCACTTGATTATCTTTAAGATCACAGAATGGCTGAGGTTTGAAGGAGCTTCTGGTGGTCATCTAATCCAACCCCTCTGCCAAAGCAGGTTCAGCTAGAGCAGGTTGCACAAGATCGTGATCAGGAAGGTTTTGAATATTTCCAGAAAAGGAGATTCCACAGGCTCTCAGGGCAGCCTGTCCCAGTGCTGTCACCCTCAAAGTAAAGTAGTTCTTCCTCATATTCAGGTGAAATTTCCCATTTTTCTGTTTATGCTTCTGTGTTGCCTCTTGTTCTCTCACCAGGCATGCCTGAAATTTGTCTGACCCCATCCTCCTGACACACATCTTTAAAATATTTGTAAGCACTGATAAGATCCCCTCTAAATCATCTGTTCTCCAGGCCAGACAAACTGATCTTTGTCAGCCTATCCTCGTGAGAGAGAAGCTCCAGTTCCCTAACCCTCTGTGTCCCTCCACTGGACCCTCTGCAGAAGTTCCTTGCCTTCCTTGAGCTAGGGAGCCTGGAATTGGACACAGCACTCCAGAGCAGAGCAGAAGAACCTCCTTCAGTGTGCTGTCCACACTATTCCCAAAGCACCCCAAAATACAATTGGACTTCTTGGCCACAAGGACTTACTGCTGGCTCACATTTAACTTGTGCACCAGGACTCCAGGTCCTTCTGGACAGAGCTGGATTTTAGCAGGCTCACCCCTAACCTGTGCTGGTCCCTGAGCTGCAGCACCCCACACTTGCCTTTGTTAACTTCATGAGGTTCCTGTCTGCCTAGCTTTCTAGGCTGTCCAGATGTCATTGAATGGCAGCGTAGATACCATTCCACAAATATCATTTACCAAATATGAGTGTTAATCTTGCTGATGTCCTGCTAGTTTATAGCACTGAGAGTCTTCTAGAATAGAAAAGGTCTGAATTTTTAGTCCTTTTTAGTGAAGATTGAAACCACATGAAACTCTCAATTTTTGAATGTTAAAAAACTCAGGTTTTTTTCAGCTGAAGTATTTACCCAAGGACTTGGTAGCTGAGAAAGGGAGCTGTGTTACCAGCACAATCTCTGAAGGTATTTCTAGATTAAAGCAGATTCTAGTAGGATGCCCTTCCAAGGTGTTTATGGGAATGGGACTTGTCAAGCGTCTTAGGTAAATTGCTTTGATATCCCTGTCTCTCTAATTTCACCCCTAATAGGTGACTGCTCTGCCTTAGGCTGTTTCAGAATTTTAATCCATAAAGTCATGGATGTATCTCTTCATAGATTCAATGTTGCAGCTGTACAGTTTGTTGTGTTTGATGATTCTGAAGAACATCAAGTTGAATGGTTGATAACAAAATACTAGGAAGGAAGTATAAACAAGTACTAGCTGTTGTAATCCATGTAGATTTCTCATTTAAGAACTGATATTTCAGAAGTGGGACTCCAAGGCATTTTTCTCTATTGCTAATTGCAGCTAGATTCTTTATTTCCAATCTCATTCAGTTGAGCTGAATAATGAACACAGAAAAGTCTTCAGGACTGCACCATATCTTATTTATGATCAAACTAAAGAAGATGTCTCGAAATAAAGGGCCGTGCAAGGGTGTGTGTGTGCTTTTGTTTTAGCGACAGGAAAATTGAAGGCAGAGAAGGAGCATCAGAATGTCCCAGTTCATGGAAGAAGTCTTGTCTTTTTTGTTGTGCCTGGATGTTGATAGACACTTCCAGACAAAAGAACAAGAGTGGGACTGGAATAAAATCGTGTGTAAGGAGTGAACAACAAATTTACCTGGACTTAATTTAAGTTAGAGTTTTGCCCAGAGTACTGTGTAGTATGCCAAGTAAACAAACCAAGGCAATGTCACATTTTGAATTTCCTCCAACTTGCTCCTGTCCATTGTGTGTAAAGGCCTTGTTGGTGCTAGTTTTCTTCTGGCTGTCTAGAGCTGCATTTGAATACACTGTGTAAACAAACTGCTTGTATCCCCAGACTGACCATCTTGCCTGGGTTTATATTGTCTGTACGGCATCCTCGGAGGCTGGTACTGCTTCAGCTGAATCCATTAAAAGAAAATTCAACATTTGCAAATTCTGCATGTCAAAGGAAGTGTAAGAGTAAAGAGTTGGTACAAAGTGTCCTGGAGAGAGGAGCGATAGCTGTAGATTTGTTAGTGTTGCATCAGCTATGGCGCTCTAACTTCTGGACTCAGATGCTTAAATTTGTATGGTTCAGCACATCCTTGCCAGTGATTTGTGAGCAGATAGAGGGAATGCACTAGGTTACCCAAGGCCCTTGCTATCTCTGATGTTGGATTCTGTTTAGAGTGGGATTAACTGTATATAAATCACTCCCACTCTTGTGTAGTGCTTGGGCTTCTCAGTGCATTTTTCAGTGTGTTTTCATTAGTAAGTAATAGTAGATTAACCAAGCCAAGAATTATTTGTCTTTATAGGTAACACTGAGTTTATAAAATTCTGTTCCATTTGTCTTTTCCTATGATAGCAGGGTGGGTTACTCAAGATGGAAAAACTGAGTTGTGCTGATAAAGAGCAGGGAAATGTTCCTGTAGCTTTTGGTCGCATCATACATGCTTCTCTGATTTGGCCTGAGAAATGGAAGAATATGCTCAGCTGGATGGAAGTAGGAAGTAGTCTGGGGAGGTGGAGTTTGGGTGGATTATTGTTTTTTAGGGCAGAGTGGGCTTGCTGTATTTATGTGGGAGCAGCCAGAGAGGCTGAGCAATGGCTAATGCCTCCAGGCAGGACTGTGTCTTTGGCCACGTTAAGGAGCAGCTTGGGTTGGAGCACATTCTTGGTGTTGTGTAGGTCAGGGAAGTTCAGGGATGTGAAGCATTTGTGAAGTTGGATGCTGAAGGTGATCAGCAGAAGGGATGTATTAGCGTGGATGCCTCTGGCAGCTTTGCAGTGCTGGCTGGTGCTAGGCTGTGCTTCTGGGTCAGAGCTGGGCTTGTGGCTTAGAAAGTGATCATCCAGAGGGTAAATGATGGTGCGCTTTGGGGGAAGATGCTTCTGGGGCCCCTTATTTTCCCTGTGAGAGTAGGTGTAGTCACACAAAGGAGGACGTAAGTGTATAGCAGCAGGAGAACTCTTCCACACTCCAGACTCTTTTTTCGTTTCCCCCACACCTCCACGTGTGTTGCCAGATCTTGCCTAGAGTCTGTAAATCTTTACTGTGACCTTTCAAGGTTGAAAAAGTGGTTTTGGAGTGTTTTTGGGAGGGGAAGTGGAAATTAGTTGAAACATTAATCATGCTTTACTGTGAAGGACCTCTGTGTGAGATGGAGGCTTCTCAGGGTGTTCTGAAAAAGGTGTAAGAGTTTTGAGACCTAAATTAATTGAATTCAACATTTATCAGTGAGAAGTGACTCATTAGTATGAACACTGTGTGTAATATAAGGTTTTACTGTAAACTTCCAGTCTTGCTTAGGGAAACTAAGTCTTTTCCTTGTTGCATCACTGGATTTTGGCCCTCTCAAGGAGTTAATTGTAACATTGTTTGAAAGGCCTTGCTCTGATTTTAATGCAATTTATTGAAATGGAAAAAAATGTCAATGTTGTTGTTTACTGTGGTTTGCACAAATCTCACTATAAATCAGCGGGGAAGATTATCCTAATCTGTTTCCTACATTTAAACCTAAATATTGCATTGTGTATTAAAGCACAGTTGCAATGAAATTATTGAGGCCAAAGATTGCCACCACTTCAATGTCTCTTGTTCTAGCTAGATAGGTTTACCACCTACCTAAAGATGTTTTTTGTGGCTTGTATTCCTCAGGACTGTTTCTTGACATTAAGCTAAAGGAAGATGATAGAGGACCAGATATTTAATTTTGGAGATAATGGTTAAAAGCACGTGATCAGCATTAGCTGTTGAGAATCCCTGGAGTTAAGCACTTATCTGCTGCTAACTTGCTGCAGCTATAAAATGACAGCACTCAGTATTTATTACCACAATGGTTTTGAAAGCAGAGAAATGCCACTATTAATAGAGATTGCTTCTTGTAAATACCTGTGATTCATTGCAGAAATATTGTTTTGAAGTGTCTTGATGCTCCCTGGTGAATTTCTAGTAGTCACTTCCTATCTTGTAAAACAGGAGAGTAATTTTAGTGGCGCTTCCTTTATCCCCCCTCGGGCAAGTGAACAGTTGTCATAAAGCTCCACCGAATCAGGATGCTGACCTCCTTTTCCATAAATTCCAATAATTACACCCTTTGAGAGGGGACTTCCTCCTTTAAACAGTGACAAGAAAAGGCAGCCCTCACCACTTCATGCATTTTTATCTCTACAGTGGAAGGATTATGGGCATTATGATGCACAAACTGTAATCTGAATGTTTGTGTTTAACTATATCATATGGAAAAAATACAGATGTGAAAAGCACACTAAGCTTGGGAATGCTGTTTTAGTGTTCTTGAGCATGCTTTTTAAATTATGCTGAGGATTTGACTTTGACATTCAGTGTATAAAATGTGCTTTTTCCTTTCTCACAAGAGGGAGAGTAATGTATTAGGAGTGCTTGCAAAACTTGTTAATTAGACTCTCCTACAGGTTCCTCAGAGGAGAGGGTCCAGCTTTGCAGCTGCTCCGTGTACCTACAAGGAGTTTTCATCTCTCCCACAGCCTTGTAGTTGAGCACTTTGTCTTCCTTGGGAGCTATAATAAATCTTTTGTCCATAGGAGCCAAAAATGCTGAGGGGTTGGGAAGGGGTAAGACAGCCTACAGCAGACAACTCTTTGGCAATCTGGATGTGAGGAAAGATTTCTTGTTTTCAATTCCCTTTGCACGGGATTTATTTATACTTCATTAACCAGTCCAATTAAGCAGTTTACTTTTTTTAGTCAAAGTATATTTAAGTTATAAAATATGAAGTCCTGTTAAGTTTTGCATTTTCAGAGATATTGTATAATGCTTCATGCCTTTAAAGTTCCTTTACATTGTTCCTTTTTTTTTTTTCATAAAATTTGGGGGTTGTTTGGTTTGGTTTGATTTGTTGTTTGTTTATTTGTTTGTTTGTTTGTTTTGGGGTTTTTTTTGCTGGCGTGGTATGTAAAGAAAGCCAGGTGAGTAATGGAATTTGTCTTGTCTGTACCCTGGCATTTGCAGTTCTCATCAGCCTTGATGTTACTGGAGGATAATTTAGATGATTATTGGGCTCTTGCTGAGGTTCAGGCTCCTTTCCAGTGCGGGTTATGATAGCTGTAATTTAAAAACTTTCTCAAAAGTTTGGGTAGGTGTAGCAGAAACAAAGTGGTATGCTTCTCTCAAAGCAATCTGAAATAATTCCTTTTTATTTGATTGTACAGTTATTATATTTTAATTTTTTTTTACTATTTTACAAATACTCCTTTCCATCCAGGAAAAAGCTAAGAAATTTTCACCTAGGTCAGGCAGTGAAAAGGTTCTGCAAAATCTATTTTCCGTTTTTCTTTTTGCCTACTAAAGAATTAAACAAAACACCGCAAACCCATTCTCCTTGTGATTAAATGCAAGAATTTTGAATGAAACCCCTTATATTCATATACCTGGATGCAGTCAGGGATCTGACATGACTTGAAAATGACTGCATAATTAGACTTAGAGTAATTTAATTCAATTTAATGATTTTTTAACAACTTGCAGAATTAGCCCATTCAGATTACCTGCTGCTACCTACTGAAAAGGTGTAGCCTGTGGGAAATGTGTTTGTGTGTATTTAATATATGGGATTTTTGTTTGGTTGGTTGGTTTTTTTTTTTTAAGAAATGTACTTGAGTTTTGAGTTTGTCTTAAATCACTCTCAGATAAGTAAGGGGTTGAGCTAAATAACATGTTTACTTAGCACTGATTGCTATTCCTGAATGGTAGTTAGGACTGTATTTTGTGGAAGCATTCATATGCATATATATTCCACTAACAGTGTGCTGTGTAGTTGGATTTTTAAAACTCATGGTAGAGTTATCATGTAGAGCATAGCAACTTGCCTTTAGTAATGAGATGTACTTTTATGAAATAGCTGAATCTCACTTTGGTTATCAAACTGTAATCTACTCGTTCTGAAGAGTGATGTGAAACATACTGACCCTGCGTAACCTATTTGATTTTATGCTTCAGTCCCTATTTCAATTATTTATTTATCTGACTAGACTTTTAAAACTTTTTCTCTTTTTCTACTTTTTTTTTTCCTAGGGTGGAGAGAGGAAGTTTATACAGCTGAACATCCTTAACTTTAAACTGTTCCTTCAGAAAGAATTTGTATAGCAGCTAAAACTTGTAGATGAAAGCAACTAACTATTTCAGCAACCATACCGTAAAACTAGAAATGTGGAACATTTTTATCTAGATGCATTTGCTAATCCAGATGTTGCTCTCTCATTATGATTTTCTGCTGTGCTCTAGGAAAAAGCACATTGCCATGCTGCTTTAATGTGCTTTCACCATTATGTTGGCTTGACAACGTGTGGCATCATTGAAGCTTTCTGTAGGAAACTTTGCTCTAGACACCCACATTCCTCTGTGAGAGTTTGCAGCTTGTCTGTTAGGTTAGCTTTGTATGTTTGTTCAACTGCTGCTTTCCTTCATGTGGAAGGGAGGAAGGGGGAACACGACTGTGATAATGCACTGCCAAGTTTCAAGCAGCTATGGCTCTTAAAGACCCACATACAGTTCCCCCCTTATGGGGAAGAATCCAAAACAATTCTTCCAGCAATAACCTCTGTCTTGTTCAGATGATTCTGTCTGCTGTGTTGTGTCAAGCTGTCCTAGTATACTGTGTCCAGCAAGGTAGAAGTACAATTTAGAGTTTGGTTAGTGGTTGTACTTGTGCATAGAATAATGGTGATACTTCTGCTGCCCAGTGCAGACCCATGGTGGTAGGATGGCAGCGTTTTAATGAATGACTTTGCATAATCCATTATTACAAATGGCTGTCCTGGTGATAATGGGCAGTGGTCAGAGCAATCTGTTCATGTATGAACCTGTTGCTGATCTAATTATGTGGAGGTGTAGTTAATATAACATGATATACAGCTTAGGTTTTGGTGAACATTTGTTCTGTTGTTCAGCGGTCAGATTTAGGCTTATTTCCAAGTTTAGAGATACAGTTAGAAAGGTTCGCTTAAGTGACTGTTAATCTTTTTTAGAGCTTGAGGGCTAAATCCTCAAAGACTGATAGGGGTATGCAAATTCGATTGTGACTTGCCTGCCAGTGAACTGAATGGTATCAAGTTGGAATCTTACTTTCTTTCTTTTTTGTTTAGATATTGAAGAAGAATAAAAAGCTCCTCAAAGGTTTGGAAGGTTGAATGTGATCAGCATGAAGAGCTTAAAAGCAAAGTTCAGGAAGAGTGACGTAAGTACTTCTGCTATGTTTGACTGCTGGTTTTCATGCTGGAAACAAGTTCTTCACTCCCACCTTGATAAGCTTGTAGGTTAATGAATTACAGAGAAGAAAGCACAAAGGCAACAGCTGAGTACAGTATGCAGTAGGCTGTTTCTATTTGTAGAGCCATTATCTGTTATGCAAATTAACAGTTTTACTACTTTGGTCCCCATAGCTGAATCATACACGTCTGTGGGGTCTGCAGCACTTCTGTTAGATTGTGCTAGTGCCCAGATTGGAACTTTGTTCTAGTTTTAGGGCTAAGCCTCATAAGGACTTTACTACCCAATCATATTTCTGTTTAAACCTAATACAGTTCCTATCAGTGTTTGAGCACTTAACTAATGTCTCCCCAGTCTGTGGCAGGGTTTCTTTGTCAGCAAGAATACAGGAACCAGCTGAGCAGTTAGGGCAGCTGTGGTTTATCAGTTCTAGTACGACAGGAGGGATGGATATGAGGCTTGAGCAGTGGGGAAGGAAGACATAAATGTGGAGGTCCTCAGAAGAATCTCCAGAACAGCATTTAGAGAGACGTTAGGCTGCACAAAATCTTGCTTGTTGTAGAAGTATTGGTGGATACCCAAACTTTGACATGTATAGTAAGCAATACTTCCCTTGGAGCAGTGGAACTAGACAGTCTAGTCCTGTTCTTGTCCTACTAATCATCCTAGGTTTTTGTGTCACTAGTAAGAAGTCTGTGAAATAGGTGAGTTTATTTAACTGACTTTCCAGATGTCGTGTCGAATTTGTAACAGATATTCATGATCCGTGGAGAATGTAGTGTTTCAATCTTCATCTTAATTTTCTTGTGCCCTTTTGAAAGAGGTGATGTATTGTTTGCCATTGCCGGATTTGCCTGGGGTCCTGGGGCAGCCGTGTTGGATGAAGATGCTTACATGTGAAAATGGAGTGTCTTAAGAAGCTTTGGTGCTCTGGAGTAAAGTTACACAGTGCACTCAGTGTGTGTTTTGATGTAAAGATGGTCTCACAGCACACCATTAGAGTAATGTGTCTTCAGCCAGCCTGTAGTGCACATCAGTAGCAGAA
Source organism: Ammospiza nelsoni (assembly GCF_027579445.1). NCBI lineage: Eukaryota > Metazoa > Chordata > Aves > Passeriformes > Passerellidae > Ammospiza > Ammospiza nelsoni. Next base: position 77,251,458 of record NC_080669.1, on the reverse strand, counting down.
GAAGGTAGCGTTGTTGTTATGGTGCGACCTGCAGATGTGCTGGCTACTGCTCAGAAAGAATTTTGGGCTGTGGATTAGCATTTTGTGCAGCTGCTGAATTGGTGTCATTGCAGCAGCACTGGTGGATGGTTTGCTCCTTCAGTTTAGCAAGAGGCATTTCTTAAAAGACTGCCTCTCTAAGCAAAAATGAACCTTTGCTGTCTAGAATATCTAGAATATTCCAGAAATATTTTAATTTTGGGTGCAGAGGGAAGCACTTTTCACTACTTAAGCAGTATTTGATTTTGCTGGTCACCAGACTGAGTCAGCCAGTGGCACAGTATCTCGTGCCACTTCACAGCAAATAAAAATAATATCACAAATCTTTGGTGTCCCATCTCACTGAACTTGCCTTTCAGTTTAGAACTGCTAGAGTTCTGTGGTCAGACTTTTTTGCTCCTGTTCCAATGAGCAGCAGGAATTGCTGTTTTGAGTTCACCCACACCACTAAAACTTTTAATAGGCATCTGCTTGGGTAACGAGGGCGGTCTGCTGGCTAATACATGAACACACTTGGAAGTTAGGTGTGCCCATGTGTTAGTGTGACTTCATCCACACTTAAATGCTGCTTGGCTGGGCTGCTGCTCTAGAGCAAAGGCTAAGTGACACGTGTGATGAAACCAGACCTTGCTGTAGGAGTTCAGCCACTGTCATAAATTGCGCTGGTTCACTTATTCCTCACTTATCTAGCCCTGATAACTGGTGTATGCCTCTCCCCAAAATCAAGGGCAGTCTGAATGTAATTGCTGTTTTGATACTACTGCTGTCTACTGGCTGGAGACAAGGTTGACCGCAAAGGATTTTTCAGATACCTAAAATTTAGATAGGCATCTCTAAGAGCACAAGTCTAAATCCATGACAGTCTGGTTTCCTCTGTTTTGAAGCCAAGCCTTAAGGGCATAATTCAAGGCAACCAACAGGAGCTGTCCTATATTTTGTGCAAGATAAGCAAGGAAAATTCTCTTCAGTTTCCAGAAGCTGCTCTTAGTTACAGTTTTTGAGGGGGAGAAAAAGGATGTCTTTTTAATGGGAAGTATTTGGTTGTATTTTGTCTCAGTTTATAAGATGTGGTAATTTCTCTTGGATTTTGGGAATGAGGGTAAAGTTAGAAGGGTTGCTGAGAGTTTTCTCATTGCTCTCTAAAAGAAATCTTTAATGTATTGTGTTTTAGAACCGAAGATATCTTAGGGTAAGGAAGAGTACCCTTGTCTTAATCTCATTGTTAGCATTAAAAAATAGGGAGTGGGATGAGTAGGAGGTAAGTCTTCAAGATGTGCATGAGAAACAGGAATTGCAAACACTTCTCCAGCAGTAGGGCAGATAAGACAAAACTCTCTACTGGAATGAAGACTACAAAGGAAATTTCACTAATGTATTGAAGCTCTCCAGTCTTTCCTGCAGTGGCTGAATTAAAAATGAGTATAACTGCTGATATTCAAGTATATTTCTTGGTATCCCTGCCAGAAGGCATTGCTTTGGTGCTCAAATGATGCCAGTCTTGATGCTTGTGAAAGAAATGACCCTGCTCCCTCTTTTTCCACGTCTGCTCTTGTCATTTTGAGGGTATCTGACCCTGCAGTGAGCTAGGTCAAGGACAAGAACTGATGGGAAAATACTTTATGGGGTGAATGTCAGATGAGTAACTTTGTGCTCTGTGTTACTGTAGGATCAGCCTTGGGAGAAATTGTGGAAGTGGGAGGAACTGCAGGACATCCCTTTCTCCAGTTGTTGTTTGGTTTAGTTCCGTTGTCAGGTCACACCCTGAGAATACTGGCGCAGAAAGCGCAAGGGTGGGCATGCCAACAGAAGAGTTGCAGGAATACACAAGTAAATAAGGCTGCTAATTTAAATATTTAGCAGGATTGATATAGTCCACAGCTGAGAGATGACAGTATGACTCATAGATGAAGGGAGACTCCTCACTTCATACTTTTGCTGTATCCCTGTATTTCACCTGATTTACTGTTTGTGAATCCAGCCCCATTAACTGGAGAATCCTTTGTCCTTGACGCACTTGATCGCTGTGAAATCCTTCCTGGGGGTGACTGTTGCCATGTGAACACGTGTGCTTGGAGAGAAGGAATGAGATTTATCGCTCTGTCACAAATGACTATTGTCAAAGCATGATGTGTAGTCACAGGAGGATGCTTGTAGACTGGGAATCTGTGAACAGGGTGCCTGGGTGGGAGCAAATGCCAAGACTGGAAGCTAAGGAGTGGTTGTGCACACTTAAAGAATGTGTAGACAACAGAAACCACAATCATGTCTTGACAAAGCAGCAAGTCTCTTCTGTCTGAGAAGCTGTATTTTCTCTACTCTCCTCATCTCTTGCTTCTCATTATCAAACTCAAAACCTACCATTAAACACATAAAAGCTAAAGGGATGGCCATTTTAATTGTTGCTGGAGGCTATCACATGTAACGCTTGAAAAGGTTGCCATAGTAATAGCAGGAGCTATCACTTCAGACCTGAATTTGTTTATACACAGTCCATAGTTTATTCACACAGTGGAGAATGAATGTCTCTGCCCAGTAAGAGAGAAGTTCTTCATAGTTTCTGCTTAGAAAAACAAATTTTGAAAAATCACTATTAAAATATTACTGCTGTCTTATTAGGCCTCTAATACTGGAGATTGTAGTGTTTTCTGTAGTAACTAGTCAGTTTGTGGCCTGACTTCAAAAGCGTCTAGAACCTTAAACAGTGGAAAAGTGGATTTTCATATGTGTGAAGATTTAGCCTGTCTAAACATGTTTTGCCTGTTTCTTAAATATGACAAGGTGCTCATCAACATTTTCAGGCACCTACATATTTAAGTATCTAGCTCTTGATACTAGGATGATGTAATTACATAAGTGGTTTATTCAGGTAGACTGGCTTTTAACCATGTTCTTGGTTACTCTAGAAAAGGCGTATTGTGTGAAGGCTCTGATGGTTTGGATTGTTTTCACTGTCTTAAGTGTGTGGGCAAAAGCTGAAAAGCTTTAGGACCCTTTTCTGTGAGTATTGAAGATCATCTGAAAAACACATACTGCAATTTGACAGAAACCAGTTTTTTTCTAAAAAGCTATCTTGTTGAATGGACAAGAAGATTTGTTTCCAAATACCCTCAATAATAATAATTAAAATTGTAGAGTGTTCTTTAACACTGAAAATTGACTGTGCAGTTCTCCAAAAATGTACTTAATGTCAGAAGCAGATCCAAGACAGGCTGGGATTCCCCAATGCTAATTACCAGCTTTAACTTCTGGTATTTCTGGAAACGCCTGTATGTTGTACTATTTATTACATGGGTGTTGAGAAGTTTGTAGTTCTAATTAAAATTTCTGCTTTTTGGCCTTTGCTGTAGTCATTGTTCCATAAATCTCAAAATGATGAAGAAGTTAGGTATGTTGTAGTGTAAAATCTTAGTCTTAATCTAGACACTATGCTAATTAAATCTTGGCATTTCTTTTTAATGCCAAATGTTTGAAGTAGTGAGTTTACATTTAGCAATTTTTAAAGTATAAAAAGCTAACCTGCTTGGTGTTTGGAATGGAAAGACTGCTGGGTTACATTCAATTAAAATCTGTGTTCTCGTGTGTTCTAGGCTGAATGTGTGCGAGAACAAAACTTGGGTGAGGCAACTTGAAAAGTAATAAAGCAGGATCTCCTGCAAACAGCTATTAAATTGCTCTGTCCACTGAAAGCTACAGTTAACCCAAAAGGGAGCATGGGATTCAAATTTGCAGTATCTGCTTTGTACATAGGTACTTTCAGGGTAATTGTGACAAAAAATCACCACATGCTGTGTTATCTCTGGCAAAAAAAGTGAAATGGCTGTGTTGCTTGACTGTTGTCCACAATTATTTAGAAAATGAACTACTGAAGCTTGCTTTTACTTCAGTATCCTGCTTTTGTTGTGTGTTGGATTGAATCAGGCTGAAACACATCATCATGACTGTAGCTTTTGCTCAGTTTACTGTTCTTCAATGGTAATCTTTGATTCCACCTATACAGCATGTGATGGAGGGTTGATCTCTGGAACACACAGATTGCCCTCAACCAGTTCTTCATGGGAATGGAAAATTGAACCTCCTTTCCCTCTTGAAATGAGTGCTGTGGTTCCTGATTGTCCCTTCCCCTGTTAGGAGTCAAGAGTTTTACTTTCCACCCCATATTCTGCTATTTGGCTTCATACCTCCAGTTCTGAGCATACACTCTGCTCTACTCAGCTTGCTCTGCTTTATCCAGGAAAGAAATTAAACCTGTTCTGAGTATATTAGAGTAAGAACTGCTGGTTCCAGTCAGTTCAGGGTGAACCTTTTGCCATCAGGGCACGTATTTTCTTTATTGTTCACAATAGGAATGTCCTCAGAGTACATATAAAATTATTTTATTCAGGTGAACTGTAATTCTGGCGTGCAGGAGCCCTCTGTGAGGGGGCCAATATCAGCCCAGAAGTTATGCAGCATCTCTTTTAATGGTGAAAAGAAAATGTAATGGAGAAGACAAGCAAAGACTGACAAATAAGGGTGTGGGAAAACAGAAGGGAAGCAAGAAGGTCTGAAAGGGAGAAGAAAGGAGGGATAGTTGAAGGGTCAGAGTTACTATTTTGGTAACTGTTCCGGGAGAAGAAGCAACTGGGCTGCTGTGGGTTGCCTGTTGATCATCTGTCTCTGGATGGGAAAGTATGAGGAGTGTTTAAGGCTAAATAACTTGCAGATATTCTGTAAACCACCTGCAGCATCTCCAAATGTTTAAGACAGAAAGGAGAGGGAATTGGTTAAATGAGAACTGTGCTATGGTGTTTGGAATTACAGTAGACAAACCTGAGTTTACTTTGAATAAACACATGGTTATTTCCTTAAACAGGATTATGAAATGGGAGTGAGTAGGAAGAAGAAAGGCAAATTGGCATATACAGACTGGAGAAAACTAGTATTTTTGAATCTATTGGTAACAAGAAAGGAATCTTTTTGTGTAGAAACATTTCTTTTGTGTCCCTTTAAAGAGAGCACAAAAGTTCAAAGGCCTTCCAACTTTGGAAGAGTTGGGAAAAAAGCATTTGTAATTTTTTCATTTATTTGTTTATCTTTAGTAAGATTTAAATGTAAAGTAAAATAAATTTGAAAATTTTAAATGAGCAATCTGCGTGTCCTTACTGTGGTACACTATATCCCCTCTTCCTTTTTGGCGCTGCTCGTGCCTGATCTGATATGAAGTTGTCTGTTAAAACTCATGTGGAGGAGAGGATTTTAAAGAATGGCTCAGTCTTTGTGTTTGAAGGCTTTTGCCTTGTCTTTTGTTGTTAGTGAAGACAGTTTGCTGTGAATATCTGCTGTAATACCATCTAGTGAATATAACACCCGTACACTTTATTTTAGTGGAGATTTGAGCCTTTTCATTCTGTGCTTATATTTTGGTAGACTGTGAATGGTACAAGCAGACAACAAATGTTAAGAAGTGAGTCAGACTGAAAGATGTGTATTAAATATCTTATTCCAGCAATGAATTCTAGTGCTATTCTTCAAGAAGCTGTTCTGATTGTGTGTAGTCCAGGAAAATATCCAGGATTAGGGACATGTCAAGCCCTTTTTTGCTTCCTTGCACATTGTCACATTGAGGTGTGCTGAATATACATCTCATACATGCTTTGACTATCTGTGAAGGTAAAGCATAGAGTGGAATCACTGTGTCAGTGGCCATTCTTCCCTGGAAATGGGAAGTCTGTGTATGGGACATGTGTAGTTGTTCTGATATCTGAAAACCTGTTTAATGAGCCATTTTGCCTATTTCAAGACCTGAATGATCTGGGCAAAGCTGCAGCCTAAAGCTTTTAAAAGTCCTGTTAACATTGAGCTGGCAAAAGCCATCACAGTGGAATGAATCTTTTAACTACAGCTTCAGGATGTCTTAATTTCTTCGACTCACAGTTCATATTCACGTTTATTGTTACTGGAGGTACTATCTTTTCCAGTATTTGGGCTGCTATGTGGACTCCATATTTACCTTGAAGTATTTTGAGGTAGAAGACTCTCTAAGTAGTGCTTTTATTCCACATGACACCAGCGCTACTTTCTACTGTCTGGATTTTGAGAGGTGGCATAGTATTATTAGCAAAACATAATGTGAAACTGGCTATTTTTACTCTTCTATAGCTGTGTGAGGACTCTCATTCCCTAGATAGGCTGAATGTGATTGTCTCAGATGAAATACACAGCTAACTGTCCAGAACACTTGCATTGACTTGATTGTAATGATAGAAGCAAAGGTATTTTAATAACTTTGCAAATGATGTGGTTGCCGATGTGTATGTATGTGCCTGACATACCCTGTGTGGCTCAGTTCATGGGTGCATACCTCTCCTCTTTCATCTTTGCTTCTTTGCTGTGTGTGGTGGAAACTTCTTAGGAATCTTGCCAGCTTGGGTAACCTGTCTGGTTATCCAGAGCCTGAAACAGGGCCCTTTGAAGTCAGAAGAAAGACTTCAGTCTGCTTGAAAGAGCATTGAATCAAGAATGAAAACCAAAGTGCTGGTTCCATGGACGCGCATGGCCAGCTCCAGTGAGGGATGGATTTCCCCTCAGTGAAGCATTGAAATACATTTGGGTGTTGAAAGTGCTGAGATGGGCATATTATCCAACAGTGGCTTCTTTCTGGGGTCTAGAGGAGGTTGAGTTTCTGTTCTTTTCCTCCAGCTTTTTTTTTTTCTTTGAGGGATGGTTGCTTATGGCTTGATGCGATTCTGTTTGACAGGAGCAATGGCAAACCACTACATCTAGTTTCAGTCTACCCTCCTTTAGTTTAAAACCATTATCCTTTGTCTTATTGCCCCAAGTCTGGAGAAAAAATTCCTCTCCATTATTTACTAGCTGCCTTAAAGTATGAAAAGGCCACAGTAAGCTATTCTGGAGCCTTCTCCAGGCTCAGCAACCTCATCTCCCTCACCTTGTCCTCAAAGGAGATGTGCGTCCCCTTTGATCTCCAGCAGGTCCCTGTGGTTCCTGTGCTGGGAGCCCAGGGCTGGATGCAGGGCTCCAGGTGGGTCTCAGCAGAGCAGAGCAGAGGGGCAGAATCCCCTCCCTGCCCTGCTGCCCACGGGGCTCTGGGTGCAGCCCAGGACACGTTTGGCTCTCTGGGCTGGGAGTGCCATGGCTGGGCCATGTGCAGCCTCTCACCCACAGCACCCCCAAGCCCTTCTGGGCACGGCTGCTCTGGGGCTGCTCATGCCCAGCCTGGGCTGGCACCAGGGGCTGTCCCGACCCTGGTGGAACGCCAGCGCTTGTCCTTCTTAACGCCATGAAGTTCCCACAGACCTGCTTCTTGAGCTTGTCTAGGCCCATCTGGATGGCATCAGTCAAACACATCTCTTGGCATGGTGTTATCTGTAAGTTTGCTGAGAGTGCACTGGATCGCACTGGCTGTGTCACAAATGGAGACACTGAGCAGTACTGGTCCCAACACAGACCTCTGAGGGACACCACTCATCACTGATCCCCATCTGGACATTCAAACATTGGTGACTGCTTCCTGGATGTGGCCATCCAGCCAGTTCATTGTCCACCAGACAGTCCATATGTATCCAGCTGAGCGAGCAGGACTTCGGGAGAGGCCGTGTGTTGATGACACATTATTGATTATTTCTGTGTGCTTATCAGGAGAAGAAGCAGGACCCTTTTCTTTACTTCCTTCACTGTGGCTAAGGGAACCTGAGTAGTATACTGTGGGCTTATGCCTTACATTGTTGAGAAAGACTACAAGTTCAAACTGTCTTGGAGTGTGTTACTGGCACAGTAACAGCATACTTAAGGATGGAATTCTTGTGGATTTCGTTTTGACCACCCAGTTGTATTCCTGTCCCACTTGGTAAAAACAGCCTGTTGCTGTCTAATTTTGCTGGATTTGTCTCACAGCTGTCTCCAGTCCTGTGTCAAAGTGTGATAAATGCAGCAGGCAGCAGGTGTGCATCCCTGCAGCCCTGGTGTTGCAAATGGGGCTGTGCGTGTGAAGTGCTGCACAGCAAGAAGCTGCCCTAGGCTTCGTGTTGGGCAGCAGTTTTTTTTTTTTTCCAGTACTGAATACCACTTCTTAATGCATATGTTGTTTGCTTGTAAACTTGGAGTTGCTCAGTGTGTTTTGGTTTTGTTTCTTGTAGTGTAGGTTCCTTGTGTGCAAGCCAGGTCTCGCTTCAGCTGGATTGCTGTGCTGGTTATTTACCATGTTGTGCACTCAAGAGGAAGGTTGTGTTTTCATGTGTTTGTGAGGAGCATTAGCTCAGATTAATGTATGTCACAGCAAAAAGGTCTTGAGAGTTTCCAGCGGTGATGCACTGCAGCTATCTCCGTTTGCTCAGATGATGGTAAGATGCATAAGATCAGATGTAGGCTGTTGGTTTTTTATGTTTGTGAGTAATTTTGCTTTCCTTAGAGGGTCATTTAAGGAAAGAAATGTAATTTGTGTTAATTTATATTGTTTTCTAAACTGTGATATAGTGAATGGGATGGGACAAGCATGAGCAGTGTGTGGGGAAAATGGATATAGCTAAGTTTCTTCTATTGAAGGGTGGCCACTGGTTTCTGTTGAAATGCTTGGGATTTTGGGATAATACATAATAATAATATATGGTATGGTTTTTTTCTCATTTTTATGTGTGATGCTTGCTCAGTCATTACACATGAGGTGGTAAATACCAAAGTTTCTTTATTATTTTCTTCTTTTAATTTAGGCTAGCTGGGGGAGCATGGACACTCCTCTGGCCATAGAAGCTTGTCCCCCAACTCTTCTCATTCACCGTGTCTTTGCATAGTTTTGGGCAAATGAGCAGCTATGAGTGCTGTTTCACCCTGTAAAACACACAGTATCTGTGTCATTTAGCCACGCAGTGTTGAAGGGAGGGCACCCAGTCCAATTTGAGAATTTCTGATGCAAAATGGAAGAACATGAAGTAAGTGTTCTTCAGAGACCAGGAAGGCAAGTTTAGCAAATTAACTTCTAGCTGAAATGTACTTGTCATTTTCAGTGTGTTTCTTCTGCTAGTATAGGAATGTAATTATTATGCCCTGGAACTCCGTACAAGGGAGTTTCCATGCCTGGAATTTAGATTTATAATCTGCTTCCTCCCACTTCCAAACCCAAAGTATCATGATACCTTTAGATGAAGATCAAGTCACTTTATGATTTATTCTTGAAATGCTAAGTTACCTGTTTGCTGCAGTGGTGACTGTGATTATGTCCTTTAAGCTCGCAAGAAAAAAGCCTACTATCTAGAAAGTGTGCCTAAATACTACTTAATGACAAATATCTTCCTGCTCTCTGGCAGTAGCAATTCTTCCACTCATTTTCCTCTCCTGTCTCCTGGGTAACTCCGATAGGTTTATTAACTGTGGCTGGGGCAGAATTTTAGTTTTCTTAAACTTATGTTTCTGTTTTTGACATTGTTAGTTTTTCTGATATTTGGTTCCCTTCCTCCCACCCTCCACTGGCCTGTAAATTACTTTAGCAGTGCTCAGCATCTTCAGTTTTTTGAAAGTAGGATTGTTTCAGCTCTATACACAAGGCAAACACAATTAGAAAATTTCATCCTTTGACATAAGAAAAACAACCTTGTACGTGGTACATGTACTGAAGGTGTCTGTAAACAAACTTAGTGTAATCTCATGGGGCTGGGGGGAATGGACATTGTAAATCTTGCCATTGGAATTTATTTAAGCTGCTAGTTGAAAATCATGAGAACTGCCAATGCAGTGCAGTAAAGGATGGAAAGGTCAGGAGACTGGAAAAAAGGCTCAACCCCTCATCTTTCAATGCAATTTTTTGCAGCCTTGTGCAGGAGCTTATTATCCCACTTTCACACCTTAAAAATAAGGGAGAACTGTTGAAAAATATTTCAATGGGGTAATTGTTGTGGATAGAATAGTAGTTCTGCAGTGCTCAAATACTGTGGAAACATTTGAACTGTGTAAATTCCCTTTAAGGAGAGACAAGCAGCTTCTACCACACCCAGACTAACAACTTTCAGAGCTCTGCATAGCTTGGGTCTCATCAGACTCTTCTGACTTTGGTATGTCAGCTAGCTATCGTGACCAAGAAAAACCAAACTCTGCCTCCTGTTTAAAATCTGTTGGTATTTAGTGTTGCACACTGCTGGATTTCAGACCTGCTTTGCAGGGCACTTGAGTTTGTCCCAAATGTGTGCAATAGGACTGCATGAGGGTTCCATCAGTAAGATTCAGAGGGGTGACTTTAAGTATAGAAGCTGTAAATGTCCTTGATGATAGTCTCCTTTAATAGTCCCTGATGATAGTCTCCTCTTTCTGAGAAGCTGAGACCTGTGTTTATGGTGACAAGGTGCTGAGGACTTTGTAGGATCACATCTTTTACATTTTAGTAGTTCAGTTGTATGATTACTCACAGTTTTGTCAATGCATGATCATACTCTGACCTAGACCATGTCCCCTCCTGCCTTCAGTGTGTGTGTGTGTGTGATTTTGGATGAATTGTCAGTTTTCACACACAGCTGAAATGCATCTTCTTTTCAAGTATGTTTGAGTAATCCATAGTGATTAAGCGAAACAAGTAGGAAAGAATGTGATCTCGCTATATGCCACGATTGTAATGACCCCTCTTTGCAATAAATCAGTTGTTTGTCAGAAGACTCATGTCTACATAAGCACACGACATTGCTGCAGACAGGAAGTGCCCTAGTCTGTTGACCTTGTCTCCCAGGGAAAATCAAAAGTTCTCATTAAATTAAAAAAAAAAATAACAAAACCAAGAAAAACTCCCCCAACTTGTCTTAGTAGAAGATGAAGGCAATAATATGTATAACCTCTTTCTTTTCTGTTGTTTATGGATGTGCAATCTGATATTTAAATTGCTTTTAAAACCTTTTTAATGCAGCTGAAAGGAGTGAGGTCAGATATATTTTCTTAGGGTTATATTACACTCCACAAGGGTGAACAGGAAATGGTTTAAAGGAATGCCAAGAAGCCCCTATTCCCTAACCAATTTCCTTGTTTTTTCTTAACCAGCTTTATTTCATATTGCATGCTTCAGCTGCTGTGAGCTTTTCTGGGTTGAGTATAGGGGCAGGTTTCAGTGTGTTTTTAAGTTACATCACCCAAGTTCCTTTGCCTGCATTTTAAAGAAGAAAACTGTCTGGATTCTAAGTACAACTGTATACAGACTAAATGTGGTGAAACAGAGATCTTGCTTTGTGCATTTCTGATCTGTTAGAAATGGTAGGTGTGCTGTCTCATTGACACTGCTAATGTTAAAAGAATATTCATTACAATTTCCAATTATTACCGCTGTCCTCAGGAATTTGCATATGAATTTATGCAGTACAATCCCCATTTATTGACTTTATTTCTTGAATTCTTATTCTTCTGTTTCTAGATAGGTTTTCTTCAAAGCAGCCTTTTCTTTTTGTCATCAAGTCTGAGTTTAGAAATTTGAAAGAAACTTCCATATTGCCAAATCCATGCTCTTACAAACTATCAACAACCTGTGCCCAAAAAAACCAAAACCCAAAGCAAAGCAAAAAAAAAAAAAAACAAAACAAAAAAAAACAAAACAAAAAAAACCCATAAAAAACCCAAATCTAGATTTAAGTGTTTCTGTATCATACACTAACTGAAATATTTAAAGACCATTTGTCTCTTCGCTGGTTTTGCTTGTCACCTAGAATATCCAGTTAAGTAACACAAAGGAACCCCTTGTAGAAAATAAATTTTGGAAGGAGGTATTTCAAAGAGCTGTGAGGGATGTAGCTTGTTTTGTGGAGTGATCTGCACGCAGCATGAGCTTGGGCTTCCTGCTATTCATAGGTGAGGCAAGTCTCTTCCTCTGTGGGGAAGGTTACTTGCTCTAGAGTAAGTCACTGCTTTTTGAGGCTTTGAGCAGAAGCAGTGAAGGCTCTCTTAACACCTGTTTTCTGATCTAAAAGCTCACAGATGTTTTCATACCTGACCTGTCTGATTCTAGGAGTGCATTTAGTGGTTGCTTAATAGGGCAAATATTGAAAACATTCACGATGTTTACCAGAATGCTGCCACAATGAACATGCAAGACTAGACCAGAAATGTTCGAAATTCCTTCACAGAATGTGTGTGATGTGTGTGTTTTTATAGTCTTGACTCTTCACAAGTCATTTCAAACACATGCACATTAAGTGTAAGTTTCAAAACTAACCTACTGCTGATCTTAAAATGTCCTTAAATAGTCACATTAGACATTATCCTGGGCTTTTTCAAGCTTGGATATCAACCCAGGATGTCTAAAGTATGACAAAACTAGATAAGCTGACCAATAGTGTTGGTACATGACCAGGAGTTTAAACGCACTAATCTCCAGCTCCTGTCCTATTAGGAATATGCAGTTGTAGCTTCTGGACACTGTGATTTGGCTTCCCAGGGTTCAGCAGCTTTGCTGACCACCAGGATTCGGTGATCTCTTGAAACAGTGTTTACAGAAGTCAGAAATATTTGCACAACAGTAATTTTTAAAAAGGACTAGGAGTTGTGGTTATGAAATCCATCACCCATAACAATAATTAACACTAATGGTTGTGTAGAAGGCAAGTAGTATGCTAAGAATCTACAACTGGGACTGAGTGCCTGCTACGTGAGATCAAAACCATGGTTGTTGAATAATGTAGCTTATTAAACATAGGGACAAGACCTTAAAATGTAATTAGAGGGTCTTCTGTAGTCTTTCTGACATTTGTAATTCTAGACTTCGTTAGTTTTTCCATGCAATTAATCCTTATCAAATGTGTGATTTGTTGCACCTTGGGTTTGTAAGGCAAGATTCAAAATTATAGATCTTCCAGTGTTACATCCCTTGCTCACCCTGCATTTCTGGTCAGTTTTCTGTTTGGTTTTGGGCCCTTTTGGTAGGGGAAGACACCAACAGAGAAGACTGCAAATGGTAATTTTTCTTTCTACTTCAGGAGTACTCTGGCAAAGTTCCCTTGAGACCTTTGCTGGATCTTTACCATTACTTGCTTCCTGCATGAGTGGAGAGGTCACTTTGGTCTCTCTTTTTGGGGAAAGGGTTAAGGCATTTGAGATTGCCTGCCGTTGCTGAGCCCTGGAGAAAAGTTCTTGGTTGGAAGCAAAACAAACAGAAAAACTAAAGGAAAAGAGAGTATGTCTATGGGCATGGAGTCTGACTTTTATTTGAAATAGAAAAATAGAAGCTTGCACTGACATGAATCATCATCATCCATGTTCTGTTCCTTGTTTTCTCTTCAGCTGATAGTGGGTGGGGTTCAAAAGTATTTCAAGTTAAACTAACTTCAGAAGACACCAATTTGGGATTGCATTACCATCGGCCTGGGCCTCCATTGTCCTCCTGCAGCTTTGAGGATCTTTTTGGCGTTTCTTCATGTGGGTTTTTCACACTGCCCTTGAGGCATTGTGCTTACCAACAGATCTTAGTTGTTGTTGCTGCTATAATGAAAAGCATTGCTGCTAAGCTGTGCCTTCTTCCCTCTTTCCATATCCTTTTGCTGTTCCCTGCGAGCTTATTGTGTGTGTGTGTGTGTGTGTGTGTGTGTGTGTCTGTGCCACAGAAACCTCGTACTGGGCCAGGATCTTGCTATGCTTAGTGCTGTTATTTTTATCTTCCCTCTTGCCTTTCCAGTTTGAGGGGTTCTTCTTTTATGAGGTTTTGTTCTAAAATGAAAGCCGCATTTCCCACTTACAAAGTACCAAATGCAGATGGTCATACCTTAAAAGATACAAGATACAAAAGATACACACTATGCTTGTTTGTGGAGCAGCGGGTAAAACGTGATTTGTGCTACGCAGACATGCCAAACATTAATAAATTCCAATCACCCAAGTCGATGAAAGACACACATTATCTGTTTCTGGCAAGAATTATATTGCATCTAATTAGGGCCAACTTTAGAACATAGCATTTCATGAGGAAAGTTAATTACAATGCCTTTAGTCTTTGTTACAAGAAAGCAGTGGTGGGGAAAATCAGCAGTTGACGTTAATTTGTGTTCTCTTACTTAATCAGTCTTTTAGCATGTAAGCTTGTCAGGGCTGCCATGCACAGCAATTTTTTGGGAAGAATGTAACTTCAGCTGACGAGAATGACAGAATCTCGTTTCCAGTAGTAGAAAGCAGTGTTGTGTTCATGCAGTTCTCCCTCCTCAATGGCTCAGTATAGAGAGTGCTTTTAAGGGAGTTAATCAACTAATTTCTTTTGTGTGCAAAGTGAGGGTTGGAGCTGCTGCCATTGGTGTTAAAAAGTACCAAACGCATTCTATTTGTCATCTCTCTCACCTTCCTTCTTGGTCCCCTAATTTAAATTTCCTTTCTGAGCAAAGCAAGTCTCCCTGATTGATGTTGTAACTATGACCGGGTTCCCTGCAGAAGTTGTAAGAAAGTAAGGTTACCACTTAGGAAACATCTTATGAGCGTTTACAGTTTTCCTTGGGATTGGACAGAATCAGTCTTAGATACCTTAGATTTCACAAGGTCCTTTGTGAGAAGCAGAACTAGTGAAGTGTGGCTTCCCTGCATGGTTGTTTTGTAGTTCTCCACGTTATCACAGTACCTGTGGTTTTTCACTCTGGCCTTCAGTGTCTGCCTTTTCTGCTCTTTTTCTGACCTCTGTGCAGAGGCAGCTCTGTCCCATCATTCTCCTGGGTCCCCCATGTCCCTGCCAGGCATCACACAGTGTCTGCTGGGGCTGTTCCACATTACTGAAGCAGGTAGTGCAGGTAGCTCTTTGGCATTTCACAGGTCAAACATAACAGCTAAGCTCGTGCTGCAGCCTTCAGTGGAAGCACAGTATTGTTCTTGTCAATATAAATTTCAGTTTTTCATGAAACTTGCATGAGTATTTATCTTGGAGACTTCTTTCTAGATTTTGGTAATCTTGGAGTAGGTATACTGGTATAGAATGATTGCATAAATCTTTAGGAGGCTGGGGTGGGGGAGGAAATGGTACCAAATTAAATTTTATTTCTAGAGGAGCAATTCTGGAACAAGAATAGGACCCTCAAACCTGTATTGCTGAGTTTGCTAAAACCAGCTTTATCAAAGGATGAATGTTTCTTTTGGTCATAAAGTAGTGCTAACAGAAAGCTGCCAGCTGGGACCTGTTTCTAAAGCTGACAATTTATATTCAAGTACAGGGATGTGATTTCTTTCTGTGCTAAATAAACTTTTTAGGAGATCTGAACCCAACTGTAAAATAGTTGGAATTATGAAAGTAATGTTGCACTGAATTTTTTTTTAATTAAAGCTACCTAACGTGACTGTTCTGGAGACTGTCTTTCTTTTGTCAAGCATCTGGCTGTCCTTGCAATTTGAGAATAATTAAGTTTGGAGTTTTTTTCTCTAGTGCTTTGTGCAATGGCACTTTCAACCCTGACGGAAATGTTAGGATAAACTGAACTCTGACACTCATCTGCCTGCGCTGTTTCTAATAAAAGAAGTAGACCTCTGCCTTTTTGCAACATTACAATATTTTTTTCATACCTGATATCGTGTACGTTATGCTGATAGGTGTAACCTGTTGTCAAAGAAGAGTCATACTTTGTCACTCTCACTGTTTTGAGAATGTCAATGACAGAACTTGCATCCTGTTTTTGCTGCTTCTATACTGTTTATTCAAACAAGAAATTAAAGAGAATAAGGTATTTTGTCTTTATCATAATTGTGCTTGGTTGTATGATACAAATTTTCCAGCTTCACTTTCAAAGGTTATTGAGTCTCACATGTCTGAGAATGCATATGCAGGAATGCTGTCTGCCTGGTGCCTGCTCTCTCCAGGTTGCTGCCTCCTCCATTCTGTCAGGGTAGCAGAGGTTTTAGGGGAGGAGGCTACTGTGATGCCTTGTTTCAGGAGATGTTGCCTAAAAACTGGCAGTCATTAAATAATTTCCATGCAAAATCTGCATTTTCTGTATGGGAGATACATACAGCTGTCTCAGGAGCTCTTCCCATGAGCCTGTTACCTGGGCAGGGTGCTGTAGCCTAGTGAACAGTGAAAATGTGTTACTGTGATAGCAAATCTGTCTGACAGGTTCTTGTATCTCAGACAAAATGCAAGTGAGGGTTGGACAAATCCTGCAGCACAGGTTCTGTGGAGCTTGGAAGCTGCTCCACAGATGCTCTTTCTGTGAGAATAAACTCTTTATGGTCTTTTTTGACTTTGCTTGGCTTCTCCTCTTTCTTCTGAGACCAGCAAGCCCCACTGTAGGGTATTGATATCACACAGATCTGATGACTTTCATAATCTTTCTTAAGCACACATGTGAATCTAAGTGCAAAAAAGGATTGTTTGGAGTAGATGAACCAAAACAGTGGGATTAGTTTATTAAGACAATGAGATTTTGCCCTCTTCTGTGGGGCATTGTTGGGACTTGTAGCAAAATGCATCAAACCACAGTCTTCGTAGCTGTGAGGAGTATAATACATAGCTGTGATACCATCTCATTTGAGCTGTACTGTTTCTGCTTGGGGTGTTTCAGTAGTGCAGTTGTTTTGTGAGCCTGGGATGCTCTCTGGAAGGATACAGAGCAAGTGATTGCCCGTTGAATCATCTGTGGCAGAGCAAAGACTGCAGCAGGAAAGTATGTTCAGAAGGCAAATCTTGAAAACTTGTATTCCATGGTAAAAGCGGGACTTTGCAATGCTGCCCTTTGTAAAACACAAGCAGCCTGCAAAGACCTGACTGCACAGATTTCTTTTTCCTTCATTGCTTGTAAGCTGGGTTGGGTTTGTAAGAAAAAGCTCTGGTTCCCATTGTCATCTGAAATATGAACTCTGCTTTACATTCCTGACCTGTAACAGAGCTATTTCAAAACCATGCTTTTTCTACTCCAAAACAGCATGTGTTGAATTATAATGGCTCATCCTGCAATGCAGACATTTTAATTTTCAACAGGCATGAACGTCTGCAAGGAGGTGAAAGTTCAGGGTGTGGGGGGAAGGCTAACTCAGAAAATATGAACAGAAATATGTTCCATTCCCAACCCTCCGTTCTTTAGAGCATTCTCACCAGAAGAAATTAAAACCAGAAAGAATTTTAAAACGATTTTTATCTTGAGAAGAACATGATGCCTGTTTGAGGTTTGGAATGTGAGTCAAGAATAAAAAGCCATCTTGTTTTTGTGTATGACTTCACAGTTGTACACGGTTTAGATGGTGGGGGGAAAATACACCTTTCAAGTTTAAAAATTGTTCTGTAATTATGCGTAATATGCAAAGGTAACTGACTGTCTTGCTTAGCCTTCATAGTTGGGCCTGTGGGAAGGGAAACCTTCTGCAGGCAGTGTTCTCCTTTGTAAACACTTGACATTCTTCACACCTTGTAAAGCATGTTGTCTGCAAGTTGCGTTGGTTAACTTTGGCTCCTGAAGTATCTGTTGCTCACTGCTCCCCTGGCTCTTTTCTGGCAGAAGAGAAGCATTTCCCTAGGGGAAGATAACTTTTTTTTGGTGTGGTGTGGTTGCAGATTTTTGTAGCTCAGGGACTAAGCAACGTGAGAGGTAGCTGCAGAAGTAAGGTATCAATTCTGCTGTACTTCTGATAAAACATAGGGGTTGAGAGTTGAAGAATGAAACTGGACCAAGTAACTAAAGAGCTTCGGCTGTGGTGATGGATTGACTTTCATACAGTTCTGGAAATAACTGCTTGACTTCCCAAAAGAAGAGGAATGTCAACTCAGTTATTTTGCAAAAACATATCCACTGCCTGAATGCTGTGTGTCACCAGGGCAGCAGCATGGATCACCCGTAGCTCCTCAGGCAGTCTTAGGGAGCAGGAGGGTGTTACAAGTGCTAACATAATAGAGAACATGTCTCTGCTGAAAGGATCTAGAAGTCCTGTTTGACAACACTGTGTGCAGAACTAAAGTGAGGCAGTGGAACTGTCTGTTTTCCTAGAGCCTGATTTATGCAGGAATTCACTTCTGACAATTTGGTGATAAACACGCCTTTTAAAAAAATTTTAAAAGTGCAAGTATCACATATGTTTTGATGTAAGTAGGTGAGCTGCACAGATGCAGTAAGAAAAGTCAGAAACTTAAATATGGGTACATATGTCTGTTCTGAAGAAATGCTAAAATAGGAGGAAATTGTAAAATCAATGCTATGAATTCTAAACATATATTTTCCTTGTTGTGACCAACCAGCCTCTAGCTTTTGTTGACCTTGTTACTCTGGCTTATTAATTGTCCCTGAGATGTACATGTGCCTTAATAATGGGGGAAAATTGGGCTCAAATTCCCTGTGGCAGTTTCAAAATACATATGTGGAAATGTATGCTTTTTTCTTTTTTATTTAATGGTTATAAATTTTCCCTTTCCCTCCGATTTGTGTTCACAGACTGACTGTGAAGTGAATAGTTTGCAAAGAGTTAATCTTTTTGCCATATTGAATACCAGCTAACCCAGCTGTGTGGAACACAGGTAAATACAGAGCACTACAGCTCAGTCTGGCTTACTGTGGAAAAGGTTGCTGGATAATGCTCCCCATCCTCCCACCTAAACAGTTAAGGAAACTGGAATGCTTAACCATGCAAATCAGATACAATCGTAGCATTTGAATGGATTCTTTGCCCTTTTTTTTTTTTTCAGCTGTTGGTGCAAGAAATGCCCTTTTATGCTGTCTTCAGAAACAAAAGAAGAGCAAAAGTGTTCTTGAATACTGTGCATCATCACAGATGTGTTGAGCTCTTGTTTTCATAGATCCTTCCAGTTCTCCTGTGTCTATTGCAGGGTTCCACAGTTTATTTCCCAGATACAAATGATTTTAGGCTCAGTTTAGAAGGGGAAATTTCAAGTTGAGTCTGTTGTTCTGTTATTTTAAAAGTAGACATGAGTATCTGTTCCAGCGCGTGTCCCAAAATATGAATCCTCCATCCCAGAGATTATATTAAACCAATGAAATAATTGGTATATTTTCTACATTTGGTGGGAAGAAAGCCTACTTAAATGAATAATTTTGGTATCATACCTACTTGTTATCTGTTCAATCCCTAACAAAAGCAAACAAACAAACAAAACCTTCTGTGTGTACAGAAGCCTTCTATCACACCTACAGAGTAGGTTCTGGACACAATTGCTTTCTCTTTTACTTCATGTTGAAATTCTAGCTATGCTGGGAGAGTAGTTGAAGTATGCACTAATTTGGTGTTTCTTTTGTTTGGTGTCCTTGTGTTTTGCTTAAGCACATAGAAATTGACTGACTGTACACAAAAGAGTAAAAAATTTTGGTAAAATACATCCTGCGAATCCTTCCAGAGCTGACTGGGAGTGATCTCCAAGGTAACCAGGCTTTTCCCAACATAACTCAGTAGCTGTATCTAAAATAAGAGTTGGTAGTGGCTGCGTTGGTGCAGTAGCAAGAAACATAGGTTTTTACTGAGCCCAAGTAATTAGCTCTCAGTTTTTGGTCCAGTGTTTTCTGTAGATATCATCCATGTGAGACAGGCTCTACCACATCTCTGAAAGTGTTCAGAATTCACTCCCAAGCTGCCAAGTTCAGAAGAGACCATGTCTTGAAACTTGGTGAACTTCTTGGTTGAGAATAAATATTTTCGGTACTTGTCTCCACAGTGATTGCTCTTTCAGCCAACTGAAAAGCAGTGTCAGCTTGCTTTGGTGGGAGGTGCCTATGCAGACAGAGGAATACATAATGAAGACTGGAGTTTTGCAGGCTAATAATGTATTTCTTAAACACAATCATTTTTGATGGCTTAAAAGTAATAAAAATGTTGCACTGCAGCACCTAACTTTTCTAGTTCTACTTACATACAAGGATTATTTTATTGCCTTTTTTATTCTGTTTTCCAGTCTCATGCAAACAGCATATGGATCATGAACAACATGGTATATTATTTTGGGCTTTACACTGAAATTCCATCATTTCTGTTTGCAAAATTGTGACGTCTCTTCAAATAGCAGTGGCATGACTGGCTATAGTGCTTGAGGTAACTTAGAGCATGCATAGTGTGTCAGGATGTATGGACTGTGTTGATAAAGCTCAGTTAGACTGGCTGTCATCCACTTTCCACTTCAGTTTTCCTGTCTGACATTAAATGTTTGGAAAACTTTTTGCATAGGCATAGAAATAAAAGAATGACACATTCTAAAATAAAACAAAGCTAAGGAAGTGGCTAGCTACCCATGAAGCTCAATATTAATCTAAAACCTCTATTTCCAAATAATGTAATATTCTCAGAATGTTTCTCATTTGCCAGAATGTTTGCTGCCTTCATTAAAAAACAAAGCAAAACAACAACAACAAAATGACCCCCAAAATAACTTAAAAAAAAAACAAAACCCACACCAAAACAAGCCAAAACAATATACCAAAACAAAACTACATTTGGAATGGTGAAATCTTCCTTCCTTCATTTATACCTGATGTTGATTCCTGCTTTTAATTTAAGTGTGAAAAGCTCTTGCGTAAAAGCTGTTTCTAATATGCCAAGGAAGCTGCAGGTAACCATCAAGCAGCCACAGAGCTTTGGCCCGAGGTTTGATGTCTTGTTCAATCAGGAGCATTTGCCTAAAAGAAAGTGGCATTGGAGATGGCCAGGCTGTAGCGAGCCCGGTTTTACAAGGGGGAGCACAATGGAACCAGTTCAGTGGCTGGGCAGGCATTCAGCAA
Source organism: Ammospiza nelsoni (assembly GCF_027579445.1). Lineage (NCBI taxonomy): Eukaryota > Metazoa > Chordata > Aves > Passeriformes > Passerellidae > Ammospiza > Ammospiza nelsoni. Next base: position 77,230,795 of record NC_080669.1, on the reverse strand, counting down.
CCAGCCCGAGGCAACGTGTTGTGTCAGGGACCGAGTACAAAGCCTTGGACAGCTGCAGCACAGAGGTTTAATTTATAGTGACGTTGCAGAGTGCGTGCCAAAACTTTCCTCACTCCTAAGGAAACACTTTCCAGCGCATAATCATTCAGTCTTGTAGAGATCTTTAGAGATGCTGAAGAGCATTTTGAGCCTTTTCTTCTCAAGCAGATAGCAATGTTCTGTGGTGAGATTATGGATGAAGTGTCTGTTCACACTTTACTGTAATTTCTGTAGTCACTGTGGTAATATTACTCCCAGATTTGGCTAATAGCAGTATCTTCACTGCGACTCCTGGAGGAGTAACTGGAGGTTGATTCCATTTTCTTAGCTTTGTCAGCCTCTTCCCATTCAAATAACATAGCAGGCCAAAATCTTTAAAATTTGATTTCCCAGAAGTAATTGCAGGGCTGTTGTAAAATACTATGCAGAGCTTTCCAAATAGAAGTCCTTGATTTTTTAATTTCTTTTTCCATAGTGCAGTGAAGATTTTTAGAAGGATTAAACAAAACTGAAAAGTGGTGACTGATAATTCAACAGTTGCAAACAATATTCTTTTACTAATATGAGGGTTCTTGAGAGCTTCCTTTTCAAATCCATATTTAGGTAAATAAATAAGCTATTTAGCTTTCAAAATGGCTGGTTCAACAAATAATTCAGTAATGGGATGTGCATAGCATAAAATATATTTAACATAAGAGATGGTAGTCTACTGAAATTGTATCCTTCCATAGTAAAGATGTGTCCTCAGCCCATGTCAGAATGATCTTTTTTTACCCAGGCTAAAGTTTTTTGTTCAAACCATGAATTACAGTGTGGCTGTAGCCTCTCCTTGGTTTAAGACTTCATCCCTTGACGCAAGTTGCCATTAAAATCTCCTGCCAGAAGATTATAGAAATTGGTGGCTGGGGCTTGAGAAGACCATACAATCAAAAGTATTCCAGCTTTTTGCCTGTGGTTAAGGCAGCATGGCCAAATCTGGTGGCTTTAAACCATTTGTGCTCTGCTGTCTTTTAAAAAATGTTGGTCTCGTGATGCAGAGCTGACGTGTTGAATTCAAGATTGCTGCCTCGTTTTCCTTCATTGTCCTGGGCTACTCAAGAAAGAGTGGAGGGATCCATACAGCCCTATTTTGTGGAGGTTCCTTCAGCACAGGAGTTTCTTGCTTAGGACTGTGCTTGTTGGTGAGGTGAAGCACATATGAGGGGTAGCAGTTCTGCATTTTTTTGTTTCTATTTTCTACCTGTCACTACTGAAGGAAAGCAGTATTGTCGCATGTGGTTAGCCGCTGGTTTAGGGCATTGTTTGTAAACTGACTTGGTCCTGGTGCCTATCAGGCTGTACGAACACCAGTATGTGGTTGGTTTTCCTTCTGCAGAGCAGGAAGGGGAATAGGAGCTGTGGCACAGAAAAAAACCCAATGGAGCTGAACAAACTTCTGTTCTGTTATGAGCAGAACACTCAGTTTGAGGATCCCTAGTCTTTTTTTTCCAGCAGTGCCTGCTGGGGTATACCTAGGGGAGAAAAAGGACTGTGCAAGTGTGTATGACACTTCTCCTTAATACTTTCCTTAGTAGTTTCAGCTCAAGCAGTTTCCTGCACATGTGGAAACACTTTTCCAAACTTGTAGTGAACCTTTCTGCCTAATGTTTGATCAGTCCCTCCCTGAACCCACATAAACCTATTGTCTGGAACGTCCTTGGAAAGGACTTCCACAAGTCCAGTATTGTTTGTTGCTTTACTTTAACCTGGTTTCACCTTCGTGTGATGGTCCCTCATCTGTGCTGTAACAGTTGAACCCTGTGTGCCTCCCCCATTTCAGTGGTTTTTGTCATCTTTGTGTCCCCCTTAGTTTAAGTATGCTGAAGTACCTCAGCCAGTTTGATCTCCATACAAGTGTTGTTTTGGATCATCTCTGCCCTTCTGAAACCTTTCTAATGCAGCTCTAATGCAATTTTAAACTGCACGTTGGTGAATACAGTCCATAATTGTTCTGTTTCCCTCTTTATGCCTTACCTGATGGGTCCCAACACTGTGATTTCATATTAATTGGACCGGGACTTGGGAAGCATGGATACATTTCCTTGTTCCCTTGTGTGGTCTCTTGGCTTCTTAGTTTCTGCTGCTGAAACTAAGTTTCTTTCTAAACTTCTTTGTTGTTGTGGTTAAGTGTACACACTATTAGAGGGGAAGGATACTGGGGCGTGTGCCGGGGCTGACAGGCTCCAGTCTGTGTATTATATACTATGGGGGTTATGGTAACACGGTGTTTTTTAGAAAGACTTTGGAATAGTTACACCCCAGTCAGTCCCCAGTAATTGCTCCTTGCTGATTCTGTCACTATGGAAAACAAAACTATTCCTGCTTGTCATTTTTCTTTAGTTTTCATGCAAGAATCAGTTTATTTTTCTGGGAGCCAGGCTTGAACCACCTACAATATAAAGTGGAAGGGTTTTTTTTAAATGACACTTAGACATTACATGCTTAATTAAGGCATCTCTGAATACCTTCTTAAATGGCACCCTGAATACAACGAGGATCAGAGGGATAATGTGCTGAATGGTTGCCATTAATTTCAAGGGACTATATTAAATATTTGAGTAACTGAGATATTGATGGCTTCTGTTGCACATATTTCAGTAGTGAACTGAAGAGTACTTTATGTCTTACAGTTGATTACTCTGATTTCCAGCGCCTTTTTTTCATTCAGCGTTTACATAATGTAGAAAATTATATCCTTTGCCAGTTACTGAGATGTATTCTGATTTCAATCAGTGCATTCTTTTCTCTTTCCCAGATATTTTAAAAGGTAATCTCTTGGTTTCCAAATAGTCCTTCAAATTCTTTTTTCCAAGAAGATTCATGCTATTAAGTGTGAAATAATATTAACCACAGGTTGCTTTCAAAGTTTATAAAGGCAAATTTTTTAAAGCTGCATGGCTGCAGAAAGGTGTAACAACTTGTTCATTATACCTATTTAGTTTGTAATGAAAATGGCTGGTGCATTAATGTAGCTTTTAAGAGCAATATCCATTTCTTTTCCAGGAGAAGGCTTAAGAATATTTATCTTGGAGTCTTCTAGAAAACCCTGCTCATTTGTATAGTACCTTTTTAAAATAGCTAGCCAGATGGATCCAGGCAACGCTTGTGCATGTCACATATGTCTAACGCCTTTCCTTCTCCTGGGACCAAGCTGCATTACATCATATTTTATGATTACAAGACAGAATTTTGGTGGAACTTAGCCATATGGTTGAGTCATCTGTTCTCTTCAGTTTTGGAAGGATTATACTAGCATCTTCAAAAGACTGTTAAATTTATTGTCCTTTTTAACCCATAAAATTTGGAAACCTTGTGCTGTCTCTGGCAATGAAAACTAACTAATTTTCAGCTTATTTATATAATCCTTTGCAGTTATTAACTGAATCTGTTAAAGATGCTGTTATGGGATGAAAAAAGGATGTTTGTATCTTATTCTGGGTTTTCTACCTCATGAGATGGAAGGGGAACCCCTAAGATATGTGACGTGGATTCTTAAAAGAAACAAAAAAATCAACAAATGCACATTCTTTGCATTTTTTCATGACTCATAAAACTCTTAGGTGTTATCTCTCCTTCCATGAAGACTTAAAACCTGTTACAAATCCTTGCTCTCCCTCTGCTCCTCCACCCTTTCACATGAATTATTGAAAAGCATGTTTTGAAAAAAGATGACAATTACTTTGCCACTGACTGGCCATTTGCTCCTGGGAACATGTCTGAATTCGTCAGTTACTCAAAGTTGTTCTGTTAGATGTGCTCCACGGAATCCAGCATAGCCCTGGTGTGCAGTCTCAGGCTTTGAAATGTGTTTAGAGTAAACTGATCCTGATGGGGAGCATGGCTAGGGATATTGGTTGGGTCAGTCTTGCTTGTAAGCATCAAGGGGAAAATGTTTTATAAGATTTATGATGCTGCTAGGGATTTCTCTCTCTCATGTCAGCCCCTGCAAGAACTGTGATGAAATGGTTATAGCTGTAGCAGGGATGTTTTGGATGATGGAAAAGGGGCTGGTAGCACAGCCAGCCCACTCACTTTTCCTGGAGTTGTGTGCTCTTTCTACAGAAGGACTCTGGGGAGTGAACTGCTCTTCAGCATTTTGTGCTTTGGTCATCATTTTATTATAGATTTTTAATTTTCAGTAGCTTTGTACTGGGGAAACTGAAAATCTATATGTTGTTGAGCTGCTGAGCTCTGCTACAGCAAACGTGGGCAGGTCTTGTGAAGAAATCAGAATATAAACTAGACAACCTGCAGTAGGGTGCCTTGATACAGCAGCAACAGTATTCCTTGGAGGGGAAGGACAGACAAACCACTGGCAGCACTTATCTTGATAACAAGAGAGTATCTTGGTGATTGTGACGTGCAAATATAGTCCAGTCTGGGACTAATTAGTAGGAGCCAAGTGAATCTTTAATTAAAACAAAAGAGCAGAGGGTTGTTTGTAGTTCTTGTCATCTTGTGTGAGCCATTCTAGTGCATTTGGTGAGTTGCAGGGTATTGAAATAGCAAAAGCACTGTGGTGAAAGGACTGAGTGTTCTAGTAAATCACATATTATTGATAAGAATATACAAATGAGGACAGGTTATTGATGTACAGATCTGTCCGTCAATACTGAGCTGTGGTGGTTGTGCCAGGTTTTTAGTTCAATCACTGATCAAATTGGCAAGAGTTAAACCCCCAGCGCTGGCTTGGGGCTGCCAAAACTGAGTTTTGGAGCTGCCTGGAGGAAGGTGTGCAAGCTGTGGCTCTGATCAGAGGAAAGGCAAGGCCATCCATGCCTGCTGAACAGAAGACTTGTGCATGTCATTATTCATGCCTGTAGAGAAATGGAACTCCTTCTTCAGATAAGGCCTAAGGACAGAACCAGGGTGAGTGCCTGCTTGTTCTCTCCCTCCTTTTGCTTCAGGCCTGGCATGTGTGGGCAGTTGATGCTCTGCATACAGAGTCTGACGCATAAAAGACTTGTCTGATTCTCAGTGCATGTGATGTGGAGGATAAACAACGTGGGAAGATGTGGTGGTGTGAAATCTCACATGTTCTTCACTGGCAGCTGAAGTGGATTTTATTTTCATGCAAAACAATTGCTTTCTTTTCCCCACGACTCTTGGATTTATCCCTCATTGCAGCCATGGAAGTAAAAGCAGCTAAGCTTAGCTTGCTTCTTTAATATTTGATTTTGGAAACTGACTAGTATTAGGTCTAGAGGTCAATTCACAGCACTAACATCTGTTTGTGGCCTCAGGAAGATCAGACACATAGTGAAACTTTTTTGCCTTCTTATGTAGTCATGAAGTACTTTTGGAGATTGAGTTGAGTCCTTGAAGACTCCAAACAAAATAATTTCTTGGAATAGGGATTTGTCTCTATGCTTGCCCTGTGTTTTGTTTGGCTTTGTCATGGGTTTCAGAATAGAAGGCTATAATCCCGTAACAGTGGTTATGTCCTTTACAAGAATGATGAATTCAACTATAAATAGACTGTTTTTCTACTCCGAATAGTTTTGAAATGCTAATACATATTTTGTTATGAATTTGGAAATTGTATTGCTTCCTACAATGGCATTCTAGTAGGTATAAAAATATTTCTAAATGTTTTTAAAAACATCCAAGATCTCTTCTGGCACTTATGAAGAACATTAAGATGGTGAAGTTTAGTCAAGCAATGAACTTTGTCTTGCTAATAGAGGGAAAGAGGTAGCAACTTTCATTATGAGCTGAAATTTCATGTAGGCATTTGTAATACAAACACAAAGTGGCTTGGCTACAGGGTGGCTTGTACCTTATGAACACAGCTTAGCAGAGTACATCTTACATCAGTTGAGGACAATGTGCAGTTCTGTTTGGTGTTTAATTTTAATTTTTTTTTTCTTATCTGCAGCCTTTGTGTCTGTATTCCCCTTTACGGAATAATGGGGAGGGAAAACAGGTAGCAGCTCTAAATACCATGAAAATCAGCTTACTGGGCAGAAGTGGCAAGATAAGCCATGTTTTGAGAGGTTTAGCAACAGACGGGGAAATATGGAGCCATAGGTCTAAAGTGCCAGTACATGATGGGTGTCCATTTGGCCATCAGAAATATAAAGGATCCATCAAGTACCTGTATTCTCTAAGTTCACTAATCAACAGAAACTGAAGCATGCTACTAAAAAGCTAGATAGACATAGTCAGCTCAGATACCCAAACCAAGTTGTAGAATCATGGAATGTGCTGATTTGGAATGGACTCATCAGGATCGTTGAGTCCAGGACACCCCAAGAGTCACACCATGGGCCTGAGAGCATTGTCCAAAGGCTTTTTGAGCTCTGTCAGGCTGGTGCTGTGAGCACTGCCCTGAGGACCCTGTTCCAGTGCCCAACCACCATCTGGATGAGGAAACTTTTCCTGATATTCTAAACCTCCCCTGACACAACTTCAGGCCATTCCCCTCGGGTCCTGTCACTGTCACCCCAGGGCAGAGATCAGTGCCTGCCCCTCCACTTCCCTCATGTGGGAGTTGTAGCTGCAGTGAGGAGTCCCCTCAGTCTCCTCCAGGCTGTACAGACCAAGAGACCTCAGCCACTCCTCACACCGCTTCTCCTCCAGACCTCCTTTGGATGCTCGCTGATGGCTTAATGTGCAGAATTTACAAACCTTCTGCTAAGGAAGTCGTATGTCTGTGGCTTTAAATGTTGAAATCTAAGGGGCTGTACCTATCCCTACCTAGAACCAAGGAGTTCAGATGTGTACCTTGGTCCTTGCACTCTGGTCTTCACAGACAACTGTGTCTAACACAGTGTAGAGGATCGTCAAGATCAACACAATAGCTGAATAAACAAACTTTGCTTGCAGAGTTAGCATTCCCTCTGTATTTTACAGCCTACTTACCACTGAAACATACTTACCAGATAAAAGATCATGTTAGATTATCCAGGCAATTTTACTTTGAACCTCTTGATTTCCCCTTTTTCCCAAGTGACTGTGAGGCCGTTGTGCAGCAGAAGTCCTAAAACAAGAAAGGCTTTATGTGAATTGCTATTTGACCTTTTTAAGTAACTAAAGTCTGTTGATTAAGTAGTTTTTCAGTCTTAAAACTTCTTTAGAAGCAGTCTTTTTCATATGTCTCATGCTGATTATCAGTTTCTTGTTTGTATATGGTGTTATATTTAAGGGTAAGGAAAACTTGAGGATCTTTGGATAACCATTTGAGAAGTGTGGTCATTTTTAAGTCTGTGTTTGGACACCCCATGGATTTTTTTGAAAGGAAGAGCTCCCATGTGTCCAGCAGTAATCAGTAGTTTGTTAGATGTATTTTAGTTTTAGTACAATTATTGAGTAATTTCAAGATGGGAACAGTCATCTGAGTCCTCTGTAGCTGAGATCTTTAGAACTTTGAGAAAAGACAGAACAATGGGAGATGGTCACTTCAAACAAAATAGATTTAACGTCTTTATTTTTAGAAAGTCCCCTGTGTTTTTTCCTGTGCTAAGATAAACATTGTTTCATTTATACAAATATACACAATTAATTCTTGGCTTTACTTTCTTCTGTCTTACTGAGAGTGATTGTTTGCATGTGGTGTGCTTACTGCTATGTCCTTTGCTATCTGAAAATAAAGATAAATCTTCAGTTGCTGTACTGATGATGTGTGAGATGATAAACAATGGACAGTAGCTGGACTTACTGCTAGTGCTCTGGCTGTATGTTACTAATGATTTAGATGAACTTTTTCTTGTTTTGTTCCAATGCCTTGCATGTTATGAGCTTTTTGCTCATCACTTTTCCTTTATACTCAGTGGAATGAAATGGCTTACTTGAAAACATCAGTAATTGTTTAAAAGAAAAGAGAATACCTGATGTATCTAGAGGTAATGTTAGCAGGAAATGCCACTGTTCCTCAAATGCAAAGATTGATTTATTTCTTTAAAATGGCTGAAAAGTAGTATCTGGATGGAAAAAACCATTGTGGCCTTTAGTATGAAGTGAAACAAGCAGCATGTGTGAGCTGTGTGCCTCCCAACCCACACAAAATTCCACCGTGTGCCTGTAAACTCGCTGGTGTGGGCCAGCTGTATTCCTTGGTCTGCGTGAACTGTGTCACGCTTCCTTCGCCCCCCTTGCTGACTTTTGCTCTCAGGCTCTTCACTCTCTTGCTCTTACAGAAATGAAGTCTTGCAGTTGACTTAAAAAGTGGCTGCTTTTTTCTGATTTAACTGTGCATGTTCTCTTCCTGACCTTATGGCTACTCTGCATTCAAAGCCTGACTGAAACTGTGAAACTAACCACAGGGGTTTTTTAGAATAACCCAAACAAACAACAAAGCAAACAAAAAAGCCCACTCACAAAACTCAACCAAACCGCCGCCAAAACAGACAAAAAATACCCAAGAAACTTGCATGCAAGAAATACAAATATCTCAGCAAAACAGCAAACTTATTTCCACTTTCATTTCAAACTTATTTGGACTTTCATTGAGTGTTCTTGGAGCATAGCAAAGACCACACTAACTTTTTTCTACAGCTTCCCTCCCCCCACGCTCCCAGTCCCCAGACTTGCAGTCTCAGATGACCATTTTAGTTAGGTCATCTTCCCCCTTCTTTCTTGGTGAAAGACCCTTTCTTTTCACAGCTTGTGGTCCCCTTCTGCCAGGAAAGTTTCCGGGCAGCCTCGCTGGCTGATAGAAGTGCCCTGCTGAGTGACTTGCTGTTCAGTTGCATTATTCTGGGGTTCAGCATGAAAAAATGGTTTGCTTGGATAATAATCACTTCTTTATCTGCAGAAGCTACCCAGTGAATGGGTAATTATCAAGGTTTACTGACAATCTGCCCGTTAGTCTTTTGTTAGCATTCCTTGTCCATTCACTCCAACTGCTTCCTGCCTTCCCTGTCGTGTTTTTATCTCTGATTCAAATGGAATTCATGGTCTGACACAAGTACAGCCTCCAGTATCAAACAGACCTCATGCAATTCACATGGCCAGTTACCCCAGCTAGGTGCCATAGCAAGAAGCAAGACTGACGATTCTGGTTGTAAAATGTGCACAGGTTACTTCATTGCTGCCATTTCCACCTTTAAAGAATGGCATGTGTAATCTTGTGAGCTGCAAATGTTTCATCTTCCTATGTAAATATAATTCGTGTTATTAGCCATCATTAGCCATCAGGTGACTGATGGCAACAGGCAACATGGAGGGTCAAGTGAAGCTGGAGAAGACTGGGTTGTAGCAATTAGTGACATTTAGATAGTATCACTATAAATACTTTGAAAGCCATTGTCACGCTTTGCTTTTTCTGACAACTTAATTAGAGGTCTAGACCTTGCTTGTGGTGAAGTTAATGAGCACAGCGTCTTTTGGCACAGCCTTTCAGGGCGCTGCCTGGTCGGTGCGGTGTAGCAGAGGTCAGCCTGCAGTGCCACAGAGCTGTGCCTTCGCCCGGGGCGGGCTTTGGGAGCGGCAGCAATTGAAAGGAGCCCGGGAGGCAGCAGCTGCAGGCATCTGCTGGGCTCTGGATGTCCTGGGAGAAGCTGCTGCAGACTGGAATAAGCTGTTGCTGATAAGGTCAACAACATCCTGCCCTTCTGCAAGTGAGATTTCCACTCCCACCACCCAAGCTTGCTGCTGGTAAATACAATCTCTAAATTGCAGATGGGAGGGCCAGGAAAGGTGTAAGCTCCTTACCTACATACCACTGCCTCCTAGGTTATAGTGTTTACAGATAAGCCATTCTTTCGAGAAAAACTGTCGTCTGTTGTTTTAACTTCAAGGGATGTTTTGTTTAGTGAATGCATTCAGTACAATAAGATTGTTCTTGTTTTTAAAATTCTCTTGGGAAGTCCTGCACATGTGGACTTTTGTGGATGACCTTATGATGCAGTGGTGTTCAGTGTCTTTGCCATGCATTTGTTTGTGACGCCAGTCTTTAAGTATTCCTTTCCTTTTCAGACACTGAGTTGCTGAGTTTGAAATTATCAGGAATTTCAATTTGCTACTCAGCTTCCCTGCAGTTCTGATTTCAGTGGAGATAACATAACTCTGTCTCCAGTAGGTTTGCAACAATGCAAGGTCACTTAAATCATCTCCTGTAGGCTGCATGCCAAAGATAAAGAAACTAAGTTGTTGCCAGTTAATGTTTGCTCAGGTATTTGCTCATGGAAAACGTTGTACAAGTGCTAAGTAGAACTATCACCTCTTGTTATACATTATTTCTTGCATGATATTGCTGGTAATCTTAGACAATTGAGGCTTAATATCCTGATATGGTGGTGATGAAAAATGAATAGCTACGTTTTTTGGACATGTTTTGATTCCTCAGCTTCTCTTCTGGAAAGGAAATTGTTCACTTTGTGGCAGAGAAAACAATGTGTAAAACAGCTAGTACAAGCTTTATAAGAAAATAGGCTTCGATATTAAGGTTTCTCTTTGGACTCAAAATCTATCAACTTGCCAACATGCTATGTGTGATCCTAAATATGAAGGATTTTTACTGGATGGTTTCAGTCCCACAGCTATGATAAGTACTTCATTAGCATCTTGCAATGATAAAGTTGGAAATAGATTGTGCATAGAGAGGGCTTACAGGAGACTCGACAGCTGCCAGTGCTGTTGGTAACTGCTGCCAAAGCTTGTGATGGAGCCATGGTTTTGAGAGGTCATGCTGACGGTGATCACTGGAGGTGCTGTGAGCACTCTGCTTTGGCTCGAGCATTGCCTTTTTTAACCACTGGTCATAAACTGGTGGTGTAGATCAAGTCAATCAAGTTCTCAGCCTCACTTCATTAACACTGACCACACAGTGCCTTATGCAGGAATGGCTATGCATCCTAAGCGTGGCTACCTCTGTGCTGCCAGCTCCTTTCTTGGGTTCATGAGGGTATCAGTATGAAAAACACCGAGCTGTTACCAGGGAGGTGCTTCTGAGTTAGGCCCTACAGCACACCTTTCCATCTGAAAGCTGAAAATCAAGAATAAAAGACATGCTTGAGAGGGATGTTCAATGCCACCAGATGCTTGAATTTTAGCATGCCATCTTTTCAGCTGTCAGTATTGTACCTTAGCATTTATTAGGAATGACAGATTATCTGATCCCCTGCACATTACTAGGAAAAACACCTATTTTATCCAAAAACTTGCACGTCTTGAGCTCTGATCAAATTACTTTTTCTCTGCGTATGTAATACTCATTATTGCTGCCTATACTGAACATGATACACATTTTAAAAAACCCAAACAAACAACAGACTAACTCTTCCCCCTCCCCCAAACCTGAAGAAGTACTGAGTGGAGCAATGGCTGTGGTCTGTGAAGCTGAAATATGTGTTTCATCAATTTTGCATGTGTTCACAAGCCATTGTTATTGCAAAATGTTAATTGTTTGAAGGAAGGCTGTTGATAACTGTTTGGCTTGTGGCCTACAGGAGTGGGATGGGTGTGTGTAGGGTGGGGGTGGAGGTGAAGAGAACTCTCATGTGCAGGCTTTTCTGGGATGAGAGTCTTCCAAATTCATTGAACATATGTGTTTATCTTTAAGCTGAGATGCTCAGGTTTGGGGTTTTTTTACTAGAATGCTACATACTCAGTTGACTAACTTGTGTATTTGCAGCAGTCTTACCATAAAACAAGCAAAAACCATCTCCAAATAAAACAAAAGAACCCCCAGCTTTATTGGTGATGAAAAGTACCTGCTTAGCTATTGGTTTTGTTGCTCTTGTGCTTTAGTCAATATATTCCTGAATACTGTGCTGTTATTTTGTGCTAGCCTTGAGTTTGAAGTGTCTGTGTAGGTTGGCTCAGAATGTGGAGACCTCTCTGACGTAAAAGAAAACTCTTTTATGTTACCTGAGTGAGTGGTGTATCAGAACTGAAGTCCCCAAGGGCCGTGTGGTGGCTGGTGCCGTGCTATTTGGATGGAATCTGAAAGCAAGGCAAGTGAGGAGTCTTTAGATAGAGGGGGCAGTATGTGGTGCACAGCTGAAGAAGAGGCAGCAGAAATGGGAAAGTTTGGGGACTGCAGTGGAGGAAACACAGTGGGTTTATGAAGCTGGCCGTCCTGTGCTCCTGGCAGAAGAGAGCATCTCCCATGTGCCTGTTTTGCAGGAGAGACAAATGCTGGTGCTGCATGATGGGTGTCAGTTCAAGGTGCCTTCTACAGTGAACAGTAACAGGGAGTACCCGTGTTTTGCATCATCCCAGCAGAAGTTACCTCCCAAGTCCTTGGTGTGTACTTGATGATGTGTGACTTGTGGGGTCAAAACCAGGCTAATATTACAAGAGATTGCAGAAATGTAATGTAATGCAGCAGTTACTGCCTGTTCAGAAATCTGGGTTTTCTGATCTGCTATGGACAGCAGTGCCTGTGCAATATTTGATTGCATGAGGCACTTTTAAGACCCCTACTGACTTAAATATCTCCTACTTCCTTGCCAAATCCTGGGTACAGTGTCTTTGTGGGTGTCATATGTATTCTGTGTCCTTTGAGATTTTTCTTCCCCTGAAGAACTGGACAGTAGGGCTATCATTCCATATTGAAATGAGTTTTTGAGAGTCCATTCTGTGCCATTTATTTTATTAGCTGTACCTTTAACTTTTGAAATGCATAGCTGGTCTTTGAGCACAATGGGGAAGAAAAAATCCCGTTTGATCCTATCAGAGAAATATTTGAACAACAGTTGATGCCTGCATACTTGTTTCTTCAGTGTGAACAAATTTGTGTATAATTTAATTTCAAAAATAAAACAAGATGTGTAAATAGTTTTTTGTAGCTTGCATAAAATTGACATTTCATGTAAAATTACAATGATGGCACTTCACTGATGCCTTAGAGTGGAATCTTTATTGCTTTAATGAAAAGGTCAACAACTTTGTGTGAGCAATAGAGTGCGATGGCTTTGAAACATCTTGGGTAGGACACAGATATTTTCATTTATAAATAAGCATAACTCTGCTGCATGTTGATAAAGAGAAACTGCGTGCATTCTTTTGTTTTCCAGAGCAAAACTAAGTTTCAGGTACAGTAGTGTAATGGATGTTAAACATGCAATTGCAAGAACAAATATAAGTGGATTTAGGTATGTGGCAATATCTAAAATTACTCCTTCCTTTAACGTCTCTTGAGTCACAATGCTTGAAAGAAGAAACACTAATTAGATATAGAATTGAAAACAGGAATCTAAAATGACTGCCAAATACAGATCTAGCTGTACAGATTAGTAGGCAACAGTTTTTACTTTTTAGTTGAGGCCTCATTAAGTCTTTCCTTAATTGTGTTTGTGTGTGAGTGTTCATTTTAGGATAAGGAAATGGTTGAATACTGCAGTAAAGACGAGTTAAAGAATCTAGTCTTGTAAAAGAGTGATTCCATATGTAATAAAATGGTTTACTGTTAGCATGAACATTGCTTTGGATCATCAGAATCACTTTCAAAATCCTCCAGGGTTCTCCATTCAATATCTGAGTATCTCCTCAGTGCAGCTTCCTCACTACATAAATACTGAGGGGTAATTTGGGACACAGCTGTGTTCATTCCTATTTGGTCTGCAATTTTAATGATAGTATAATTATAGATGAATACAGTTACCACAGAAGCTTCTCAAAGGGGAAATTGACACTTTATCTCAATTATTTCTTAAATACAGGAGTCAATATTTGTGTGCTTACTTGCTTGTACCAAAACACTGAATATTGGATTATATGTCAATAATGTTTCAATTTAATAGCTGGCTATTGAAGGAATATTCATGAAACTGCTTCTTGAAGATGTGGCCATTTTGTACTCTAAAGCTGAATGTTCTCCTGAAAGCTGTTCTGCCAAGGATTTTCAGCTGGCCTTGATCTTAACATTTTCCTGTAGTTTATTCAATTTCATGTTTCAAAAGTAAATTGGTGGTTTCAGGTAGTGTTGCAGTGGACGTGTGTGTAGATGAAGGTTGATTCATCAAATAGCCTGTATTTAAATATCTTATGTGACTGAATAATAAAAAAGCTCAGAAACAGGTCAAAGTACAAAACAAAAGACATACCATCAAAAAAAGAGTGTTAACTTTAAAGTTTTTTTATTTACAAGTGAGATACATTTTTTTTAAACATCTGCCTTTAATAACAGGCTGCCTTTAAAGCACGAAATTCCCCAAATGCAGAATAGGCAATGAGTCTCATTCTGGGTGGAGCCTGCTGCTTGGCTGGCCACTCATTGTCATGGAGTCTAAATATTGCTTAGAGAAACAATTTTTTTTGCTGATGTAATTAGTGCTCCAGAGTCTATAGAAGTTTATTGCAGGGCCATAGGAATAAAGACTATAACCTGCTGGATGCACTGACCCACCAGTCATTCAGTGCCACAACAGAGTGCAGTTGCTCTGTCTGCATGCCACTTCCTTTGTCGGAGCTGCCATTCATACTCCTGGTTCCAGGTGGTGTTCTCCCAGCTTGTCTGCTCTCCTGCCCATACTCTCCCTCATAGTTCTTTTAATTTGTTTTTTAAATTACTTTGAACCTGGAACACTTTCTTCCTGTTCCTCCTGTTTTTCAGGGTGTGAGCAGCCTGTGGGGTTAGTTCAGATCAGTGTGCACATCATACACTTTTCCTCTCAAGCCCAGACAGAGAAACGTCAAAGGAAGAAAGTCTCTATAGAGCATCAGGACAAGGTGTTGGGGGTGTGTGTGTTATTATTGGTTTTTATTAAATATTTCTCAAGGTAGTAACATGAATTCAATAATTCCAGAGGATGTGTACAAATGAAGTGCTGATGAACAGGCCGTCATGCTGGAGATGAGCTGACTGATGTCAAAGAGAAAGCAACAGCTGTTGAAGTTAACTCTCCTGCGTGTAGCTGGGTGCTAACACTGCTTCAAACACAGCTTTTAACTGCACCAGATTGTTTTTCTTGGAGACTGAACACTGTTGTTAGTCCAGTTGTGTGCAACTTTTAACTCCTTTTCCAGAGCTCATTTTGCTATGATCACATGGAATACAGAAGGTTAACTGTCGTCTGTTTTCTTAGGATCTTGTGATTCTACTTGGAAGTCTTTTAGAGGAAATAGGCCATTGTCCTATTCAGACCATTCAGAGGAGGAGAGACAGTCATCAAGTTGGGAAGTCATGTCCTGTTCTTGATTCAGCTGCTGAGAGTGTTCAAAAAGATTTAGTGGATTAGGTTTGGAAAGATCTGAAAGTAGGGTGGTTTTATTTTCTTTCAGTAGCACTGTGTGAGTGGTTTGTTTGTTTATTTTAAAGACCAACACAGGATAAAAAACTCAATAAAACTAGCTGCAGTCTGCAAAGGGCAGTCTATTAAGCCATTAGCCTCTACAAAATGTGAGCTGGGAAAAGCCTTTAATATGGAAAGTTTTGGCTGGTTTGGGTTGTTAGGGTGGGGTCTGGATAAGATGAGGCACCTCATTGCTTATCCATGTTATGTATGTAGTGAAGGTCCAATGGGGCCGGTACAGCTCTGAAATGGAAACCAGGACTGGAAAAATAGAGAAGAATGTTTGAAAATGCAGTAAGAAAATACAGGTTTTTTTTCGCTGCACTTCTCATCTACAGTTTCCAAGTTACAGTTCATCTTCAGTCATTACTTAGGTCCTGGCTTAAGCCATCAAATCCTTGGGAACCTCTACTGCACAGCTTGCAGGTTACTTTTATGCGGCTTTGTCTGTGTCATTTCTTTGTGTTGGGCTTTTGTTTAAGTGCTGATAAATGCATGCAGGATCATTCAGGAGAGCCTGTTGATGAAGCTGGTACTGATAATATTTCTCCTTTCTTTTCCTTTTGCTCAGACCAACGAGTGGAATAAGAATGATGATCGGCTGCTGCAGGCAGTGGAGAATGGAGACCCTGAGAAAGTGGCTTCACTGCTGAGTAAAAAGGGAGCCAGTGCCACCAAACAGGACAGTGAGGGCAAAACTGCGTAAGTCCAACCAAAACTTGTGATTTAGCTCGTGGAAAACCCCAGCCCTAGAAATTTGCCACTTCTGTGATTTAAAAACCAGATACTATCCTAAAAATGAAGATTTCTTTTTCTTCTGAAGCACAACGCATTCTGCAAGTCTTGATTTTTAGTTCTACCTTTAAAATGCCATTTCAAAATCATAAACCCATTGAGATACCTTGAAGGTTAATAAACTACTGGGTAGAGTGGGATTCTTTTCGGGCAGGGTATTTTCAAATTTCATGGCACACTGTGGATTACACACTCCAAAAGGTATTAATCTTTGGGGATATTTTTTTCCCAAGGAAAAAAATCTTAGTTTCTGTCCTATTACTTTAATAGGACAGAAACGAAGATGTATTTTCATGCTAATGGATTTGACTGAACTGAAACTGTGGTGAAAGAGTTTTAAAATCCTACAGATGCTAAGGATTTGCTAAGCGTTCCTTGTTTTGATTGAAGTGTGCCAATGAGAGTTTTGTGTAAATGAGATTCCTTTTGATATATATGTCATATATATCCTCTGTTCTTCTTCTTATTCTCCCACAAACATTCTGAATTGTGGAAGATAAAAGATTTCACTAAGAAAAGTACAGCCAAAAGATTGTTATCCTTGCACTCTTCTCAGTATGGCGCAGAAAGATGATTTGCTGGATAAGTGAGAGATAGGTATCCTGTGACAGAACAAAAACCTTGATAAAATTCTGGACAGATATGGGGAAAAGAAGGACTTGGAAGGGCAGCACAAAGCAGTTTATACCAAACTCGAAGTTCTGATAAATTACCTCTGGATTATACATATTGAGTCATACTCTGCTTCTTTCTTGGTCTGGTTCAATTTCCTACATCTGCTCTATTTCTGCTCTGCATCTGAGGGAACTGAGTGATGGATTGACTCATAATAACCTGCAATTTCTTACTGCAGAAGTCCAAGTCATCCATTACGTCAAGCAGGCTTTCTCCTCCATACTTTAATAGGTTTTTAATTTTTAAAAGTTGCACACATATGTTTTTCTTTTGGCCATTGAATCTTCAGAATTACAGCTGAATTAACATTTCCTGTTTTTTGCAATCAACATAACTTCAGACCTCAGTTCTTAGGATCTTCTTAAACTGCACTCTGTATGCACTGTATCCAATGTAACACCTACTTTGCAAGTTTCGTGTATAAATTGATACTATGGATTTTCCTAGGGAACCACCCAAGACTGAATTTATCAGTATCTCTTAACTCTAAGAATGTAGCTAGGTATTGGTGCAACAGTTTTTGAGCTTTGCATAGTTACAATAAAAAAAATTCCGGTTTTCATTCTTTGACTGCAGCTACTAAGAAGTCGGTAGGCATATATGAATGATGGTGTTACTAAAAATGCAGTTGCAAATACTTCTTTCGGTTGCTTGGAACAAATATGAGTTAGTGCTATAAAGATCTCTGCTGCTTCTTGTTCTGTGTGCTCATTTGACATTTACTTTTAAAATTTTTTCTGTATTGAGGTTTAAAAGGCAGCTTGAGAGAGAAGAAGGAAAGGCAGTGTTGCTGTGATGCAGAAGTACAGCATGTCAAGTCTCATTCTGCTTCCAGTGCTTTGGGAAATTTAGCAGACCTGCTCAGGTTATTTCTGTCTACATTTTGAAAGATAGAGACTGACAGGTGTGGGAGCAATGACACTAACCTGGAGAGACATAGCTACCAAAGGTGGTGCAGAAATGTTCTCCAGCATGTCTTGTTGCTATTAGGCTGTGTCTTGTTTGTGTTTTTATCACTCCAGAGTATTTTTTTGGTGTGTACAAAATGGAGTTCAGCCATCATTTCTGCAGCATCTCCTGTGTTTGCAGTATAGTGCCAGTGCTTCATTCCTGCCATGTGCCTAGATGCCTGACACAGCTGTTTTTGCCAAGCCTCAGAAGCTCTGCTTAGAGACCCTTCTGCAGCCCAGCACTCTGGTGTGGTGTGTTGGTGTGCTGCAAGAGCATGGTGCTGGTTTGTTGGCTACCCCACCTTAACATCAGCAACTCACGTGCTTGGAAATCGTGATCTGCACAGGGCTTTTTGGGGGAGCTGTCCACCCTTGTGCTCAGATTTCACAAAATCACAGAATGGTTTGTATTAGAAGAGATCTTAAAGATCATCTCATTCCAAGCCTCCTGCCATGGGCAGGGACACCCACATATGGCCATGTTGCTCAATGCCCAGTCCAATCTAGCCTTGAACACTTCAGGCATGGTTCATGGTTCTTCCACAACCTCTCTGCTCAACCTCTTACAGTGCCTCACCTCTTTCACAGTAAAAGATTTCTTATTACATCATTTAAATCCATCCTTTTTCAGTTTGAAGCCATTCACTTTGTCCTATCTCTTTATGCCCTTCTCTCCAGCTTTATTGTAGGTTCTGTCTTAGGTACTGGAAGGTGCTCCAAGGTCTTCCCAAAGCCTCCTCTCATGAGCCTTGCGCATGGAAAATAAGGCATGATTGGTGACAGACACCATGGCTTCAATAAAGGCAAATAATGGCTGACAAATTTGTTGGCACTCTGCAGTGGGGTCCCAGCTGTGGTGCATGAGGGAAGAGCAACAACACCATCTGCCTGGACTTGTGCGGAGCGCTTGACACTGTCCTGCACAACACTCCTGTCTATAACCTGGAGAGACGTGGGATGGACCAGTGCTCCCTCTCATGAGGGCAGAGTAGAGAGGCAGAATCACCTTCCTTGACCTACTGCCCACAGAATTATTTGGATGCAGAGCAGGGTATGATTTCTGTGAGCTGATGTTGTCAGCTCATGTCCAGCCTCTTTTCCACCAGCACCCCCAAGTCCTTCTGGGCAGGGCTGTTCTGGGTCTGTTCATGCCCAGCCTGTGTTTGTGCTTGGGTTTGCCCTGACCCAGGTGCAGGACCATCAGTTGGCCTTGTTGAACCTTACAAGGCTCATGTGGTTTTACTGATTACATTTTAGAAAGTTGTCTGCACTGCCCTGTGGGAAGGGAGCTCTTTGGATCAGTGTTCTATTGATCCCTGTGAGTACATATTGATGTGTTTGTTTACTTAGTTAGGATGAAGCTGACTAACCAGAGGAACCTGGTGGATTCAATTATGTAACACACTGCATAATGTGATTAAAGACTTTGGAATGTGCTTGAAAGCAAAAAGGAGAAACAATTACACATTGCAATACAGGTTTGTTAGCTCCATTATTGTCTGTACCCTTAAGGTGTGACGTGTTTCTTTTAAGACTTTTCTTTCTCAGTCTTTTTGTTAACAACCCTACAAACAAAATTTACATTGCTGTCCAGATTTTTGAGATATAGTAATATAGTTTATTATTTTAAACAGAATGTGGAGAGGATAATTTTTCATGCTTAGAGGCTTCCTATTATGAAATACTTGAGCTGAGGAACAGAGGCCAGGAGCAGAGACCAGCTCTGGAACAGAGGACAGAGGAACCAGAGACCAGCTCTGAGGGTATTCTTTATTGGTACTGTTGTGTACAGTATGTGTCATCCTACTGAGTCCTGCCGCGATGTGCTCCAGCTTTGGCTCAGTTTTGGACATTACCTCCTAAATTTCCTCTTTGTGTCCTTTTTAATCCCTATCATTTAGGTCCTTTATTTTGTGACTTGTGGACATGCAATAAAATGGAGGTGCTTAAAATAATGAGGTCTAAGTACCTCATCAATTTAAGGTATCTACTATTAAGGTAGATATTTCTTAGAGACAATATTTACAAATTTTCATTAGGAGGTTTAACTCCTCAGCCGTATCTCTTTAAAAAAGGTACTTAACAAAGACCTTGTCAGAGTAATGAATTTATAGTTTTTTAAGACTTGGTTGACTTTCCACACCGTCACCCTGCCTTTGACTAAATTCTTTCTATAAACAATAAATCACTTTTAAGACCATGGAGCAAATCCACCTTTGGCATAAGTTGACACAGTCCCATTGTTGCTCCCACTTACATAGCACAGACTATTGCCAAGCATAGTTGTAATAGAACCTATCTGGAAATCTGACTCTGTCATTGTAGTCTTACTTTGCCAGATAGGTTGGTTGTTTTTCCTTTTGGTCCAGCTTCCTTAAACAAAAATACATGGCTTTCCAGCTTGGAATTTGATCGTTTAAATGCACTTAAACTAACAAAAAAGGGGTTTTCAAAAAGATCCTTTTCAGGAATGATAGGATTGAATTAATTCATGTGCTGCACTTTCCACAAGATCAAGTGTTCAAATGGGCTGTTATTTTAAGAAGCTACTGCCATTATTGAGGGGAAGTGGAGGGATGGGGGTGGGGGAATGATTTTGGAAAGGATTTACAGTGTATAAATGGTAGCACTTCCTTATCCTGAAGTTATTTTGTCAGTGTGCCAGTCCATTACTGCCATGTTTGCATGTTTCTGCAAGGTACTAAACTAGAATTAAATGCTTTTGGCTATTAAGGGAAACAATAGATCTCTGTACATTTTTTTAATTTGCAATTGAATCAGTTGTTGTTCAATAAAATTACTCTAACGATAGTACAAAAAAGTTTTAGAAACCTCTGCAAATTTGTGCTTTAAGGACTCTTTCACAAAACTACTGCCAATAGCAGTTAATAGAAAAGATATATTTTCATTTGAAAGAGACTCTTAATGCCTTGAAGGCTGAACTAAAAATAAATTTTGGAGCATATTCCAACTGCAAATACTTGATATTTATTATTTATATAGTATTCATTTTTGTTTTCTTCCTTTTGGATCTTACTGAATAAGGAGGTGGGGACAAGTTGCCTGAAAAACATCACTTTTTGAAAAGTAGATAATGTTTTAATTACCTTTGAGAGAGAATGTTTCCTTCCATGTAATAATATTTACCGTAAAAGGAGCTATTGGAAGAATACATGGAATGATAGAACAATTTGAGTTGTATGGGACCCACGAAGATCATCAAAGTCCGAGTCCCGTCCCTGCACCAGACACCCCGAGAGTCAGACCATGTGCCTGAGAGCATCGTCCAGACATTTTGAATTCTGTGAGGGTGGTGATGTGACCACTGCCCTGGGGAGCCTGTTCCAGCGCCCAGCCACCCTCTGGGGAAGAACCTTTTGCTGATACCCTACCTAAACCTCCCCTGACACAACTTCAGGCCATTCCCTCAGGTGCTGTCACTGTCACCACAGAGCAGAGATCAGTGCCTGTGAGCGTGTTGTGGCTGCAGTGAGGTGTCCTGTCAGTCTCAGCTGCTCCTCACACAGCTTCCCCTGCAGACCATAGAGCAAAGTAAGGTCAAGGGACCTGCTCAGGAAATTCTGTTTTAGGAGTAAAAAGGGAGGATAGAAGTTGTTAGACTCCAGTAGGTGTGGCCAGCAAAATAGAAGCTATGTCCCTGCCAACGAGATTGAAGGAGGCACAGACTTTCCTAGGCACTGTGGGGTTTGGAGAATGCATATTCCAGAGCACAGTCAGACTGTCAGCCCTCTCTGTCAAGTGACATGGAAGAAAATTATCTCAAATGGGGCCCTGACCAACAAGAAGTTTTTGAATAAGTTAAGCAGGAGATTGCCTGTGCAGAGGCCCTTGGGCCAGTCAGAATGGGGCAGGATGTGAGGAATGTCATGTACACTGCAGCCAAGGAGAATGGTGCTTGAGCCTAGGGCAGAAGGGACCTGGAGAGACTCGAGAATGACCTCTTGGCTTCTGGAGTCTGGGATACAGAGGAATTGAGGCCAGCTACAACCCAGCTGAGGAGATTCTGGGAGTTTACAAAGGGGTTCAAGCTACCTCAGAAGTGGTGGGCACTTTGCCCACCAGGTTGCAGAGCTTTATATATAAAGCCTGCTGGCTTTATATATTGCTGAATGAGAGAAATGAACAGTGCCCTACCTCTGCACTGACTTGTGCACGTTGGCAAACACTCTGTGGTTGTGTCTGGACTGACAGAAAAGGAGCAATTGGTAGTGCAGAGGGAAACCCATCTGGGCTGCTGAAATGTGGCAAGAAATCGCTGTCCAGGTAGAGAAATTGGCTGTAAAAGTGCATCATGTAGATGCACACAAATGCAAGGGTCAGGCTGCTGAAGAGCTGTACATCGATTTGATCTCTGAGAAAAAAAAAATTACTTTTATTACAGTATTTCATTTCTGATGGTCCAGATGGTCGCAATAATGTCTAGGTTTCTGAACATGGACAAAGTAAAAAAGACCGCAGGGATCTCAACCTTTGTTTTATCTCTATCCAACAGACCGCTGAAATCTGGTTCTTATTCCAAACGTCTTGTGAAGTTTATTTCCATGGGAGATCTGGGTGTAAAAGCTTTTGTCTTTCTAAATATTTTTTGAAGTTCTTTTTAGGTTTAAATCATGATTGTTCGTTTTTTGTCCCCTCCCCTGCCCTGCAGCATTGCTAGGGATATAATTTAATTAAGATGTTGATATTAAGTTTCCTGAAAAATTGCTTTCAACTGTAGACAAATGCTCAGAAATGCTAGGCCATGGTCGGATGAATGTGTCCACTGCCAGGATACTAAATTGGGCTAATTAACTTTCTATTATGTTCAGTATGAGCTGATTGTTAATGTATGGTGAGAGGGAATGCTTTTATCTCCACAACAGTCGAGCAATACTTCACTTTGATTTCATAATCAAATCATGGCAGTACATGAAAAAATCCACACTGCCTACGAACACCATTGACAATCATGCAGGCTTTTAAATGAGATCCATGTAGGGGAATTCATGACAGTGGTTTGTTCCTGGCTCTTGACTGAAACTCTGTAGACCATTTCTGATGGTTTTGACCCCTCACTTAACCCTTCCAACTAGAGTTGGAAAATTTCATGATCCAGTTTTTAGTTCTTGCCTACACTTTTGATAGAATTTGAAATCAACAGCATCTAGGCTCTATCATTTTTAAAGTAATTTTTATAGGATATTTTAGCATTTTGTACCTTTATGTTATTAGTGAAAAAAAAAGAGGCCCATCTTCTGAAGAGACAGAAATTAATCATCTTTAGTTGTATTTCAGTTACAAAGATCCTAAACTTTTTACTTTATCTCTTTAGTGATTTCCTATGTTGTAAATCAAACAAATTCCATGTATTTAAAAAACAAACTCCCTATTCCATATAAAGTTCTCTGAGCATTAAGAATCCCAATAGATTTTGCATCTTACATGCATGCGGCTTCATGCAGATGATATCTAAAGTTCAAAGACAAAACAACCAGTCTGCAATTTCTTGAGCCAGCTTGTGTCTTCTGTTCTAAGTTTGCTTTTTCACACAGCTGATGGCTATTCTTAAGAGCTGTTGTATTTCACTGTCTTTTAGTGGGACTGTCATCTCAGAGGGAAGCAAATCCTCTTCTGAAGGGCCCTTGTACTCGTGTTTGGGTAGCCTGTGAGCCTCCTGCCCACAGGCAGGATTGGCCAAACCTGTACTGCAGCATCAGGCAGCCCCTGGAATTCCCTGTTGATGCAGCTCCATTTGCAGAGTTGCCAAATGCCTGGATTTTGCCAGACCTGGCTGGCTTTCAACAAGTTTGTCACTTGCTTGGATCAGAGGAGACCCTGGATGATTGGGAGTTTTTGTATGCCTGGGTTGAAACAGCTGCAGTTTGGCTGACTTGGAGGCAAAACCCGGCGTCCCGGTTTCCCGTGGGGAATGCTGTGCCTGCTCCCTGCACTTGTCCCATCTGAGCTGGCAGGAGAGCCATGAGGGAGGCGTGCCTCTCGTGGGTTGGGCCAGAATCAACCTCTTCAAGGCTGGAGGGGACAGGGTTAAGGCTGCAGTTGTTTTTCAGATTTATATCTACCTCATGGGCTGCAGTTGTTTTACATGTTTTTCAAAGACTTTTGCAACCAAATGAGCTGTATGTGTAGATTTTAATTATACCCACTGGCTGTTACTGGCTTAAAAATGTACTCTAATCTAGGAAGGGGAGCAGACAGCCGAAACAGAGCAATGTGCAAATGTTGAATTTACTTAAGTTTTTTTTGTAACTTCAAACTGAGGTCTCAGGCAGTAGACTGTGCTGGTGGCTGCTTATTTACTGGACTTATGTTTTACTCTGTTTTCTGCTACATTCTTTACAGGTCCTGTGTTAGGAAACTGCTGAAAGGTAGCTGGAAAGTAGCTGAAAAATTCAGAAAAGCTTTGAAGTTGCACATGCCTGTGGCCCAGCCCCTGGTTGTCTTCCAAAATATGGAATCTTAAGTAGTATAGTTATTCTGAAATACAGAATAAAAAGTATATTGCCATAATAATCCAAAGAGCTTCTTCTAAAAAATTATGAAGTGGTCATATTAACCAATGGTCTTTGAATGTGTTACAAGTAGAGTGATTACAATGAGTACATATTATTTCTCTTGGTTTGCAAATATCCCATGAAGTAAGAGAAGTTCACTTTGTATAACTTAATAAAAAATAAGTACATCCAAACAGTTGCTTCAAATCTGAAGAGATGGGAAGTATTATGAGCCTAAAAGGTAAGAAACATCAAGGACAACATATCCTGAGCTATCACTTGTCAGTATCCCTCAGGTTCATAAGGATATTTCTGCTCATCTGTTCTTGGAGAACTAGATCCAGTTCTTAAGTCTTGCTGGATTTTCATGCTACAAAAATATTTGGTTTAGATTAACCTTTATGCAATTGCTTTTACTCTTTTGAACCTTTTCCTGGCCTCTTGTTATGCCAACATGGTTTGGGATTAAGTTACTCTAATGTTCATGACTTCCCATTTACAAAGGTGATTATCTGCAATAACAGGCAGCAACACCAAGTGAGTTGTGTTGGAGGATGTAATTGTTGCTCTCATCTTTAGGCTTAATTTTAACTTTGAACTCTGTTGGGCCTTGAAAGGGCTGAAGATGGCGAGATGGTCTTACCCAGCTTCTGGAAGAAAGTTGTCTTTACCTGGGCACATCCTCAGGGATTTCCCCCTATGCTAAAAAGATGATGTGCCATTGGGCATGAGTACTGAGAAGGTATCTGAGCACCTGTTTGGACCTTATACATGGAATGTGGTCCTAAAGAAACTATCAGGAGTAATCTTCCCTACTTGTCTGCCTTCCTTGGCTTTGGAGGCTCAGGCCACGCTGCACAGATTTCTGGGCTCTTTACGCTTTCTGAGACTTCGTCGTTCGTCATACTTTGCTAATTTTTCTACCCTACAACTCCAATTTTTTTTTTTTTTTTTTTACTTTTAAAAACCACTGCTTTAAAAAGTACTACTTTTTACTACTCCAAAAATAAAAAGAATGTCTAAATTTCAGACTTTCTGTCAACATCTAGGAATGCCTTGAAGCTTCTGCTTGCAGAATCTCTGTTGCATTTTGCTGACATTAGTTCCTGAGGAATTTTAAAATAGACACTGTTCAAGAAACTTTATGTGGTAAATCTAAATTGTGAGCACTTGTGTTTACAATTAATGGTACATGGAAGGAAAGTCCATGGATTTCAGACTTGAAGTGGGACTTTGTGTTAATGTGGTAATAGAGTTTGCCAAAGAAAACCATATGTGAAAATGGAGCTGCTAGAGCACAACCTGAGAATGAAAAGTATAAAGCTGCTGGGGATCCCAGAAATCTCTCTGAAGAGCAGCTGGGTGGATATTTTGCTCAGTTTGAAGGCTAAAATCAGGAGTCTGTAGCTTGCCAGCTCCTCTGTTGCATGATGCAATTGCTTCTTTTCTATAAGAAAACAGCCATTAAAGAGGCTTGCCTTTTATTAATGTCCTGTAGCTTGAGGTGTGTATGATTGAAACAAGACTTTTCATGCTATGATGTAAAGATGGAAACTTTATAGGAAAACTGCATCGTTTTGGTTTCAGTGGTGGGTTTTTTGGTTTTGTTGGTTTTTTGACAGCTGTCCCAAAATACATGCTAACACAAAAGGGGCATGCAGGATTTTTGTCAGATGCTTCTGTGTGTACTGGGGCCGGGCAGATGCCATCTCATATTAAAATAGAAGGATACAGGCTGTGCAGCACTTCACTTTACTGTGGCTGGTGCTAAAGGGGAGAGAGGGGAAAATAATCTCATACAGCTCTTGGTAAATCCATACCTGCCTCTGTCAACTTCTTAAAATCTTGCACTGCACTCTAGAAGTTGTTTGCAGCAACACATTGACTGAATGTTTTAAAACTCTAAAAACATAATTTTCTCAGCTTGTACTGGTGCCAGCTCTGATTTGAAAACAAAAAGTATTTCCTTTCTTCCTCCTAAGATAATTTTTGAACTCTTTTGGCTGCATGGATGCAAGTGACAAGATAATGATATGGAATGCCACCATTATTGAAAAGCCACATTTTTTACAGTTGCTCTTGGGAGCAGGTAAAATGGGTGCAGTGTGAAGCTGTAATTTATATTTGTTTAAAGAAAATAATAAAAATCCCCAAGGAATTGGTAAGTATTGATAGTGATTACCTGTAGATGTCTGATTTTCTTTTAAGACGGTCTGATCTGCCAGACATCAGTATGGCTCCTCCATAACTAAATTACTCGTTCTGTCTACAATATATATTGTCTAAGATGAGTGACAGTATCTTGGTAATGCAGTCAGAAAAAGATGAAGTTCCCTTTGACTTTCGTAGCAGAACATGAATGGTTTAATTTTAGGTTTAAGGTGAATTCTACATGCTGCTCCTTATTTTTCATGGGCAGATTGCCTCTGTGCTATGTGATGAAGCAGAGGAAGGCAGCTCTGGTTTCCAGCTGGTTTTGTTTCCTGTGCCAGCTCACCAGCCACGTAGTTACCTGCCTGCCTGTGCTGGTGCAAGGAGGAAGTACAACCCAGAGAGGGCTTGCAGAGAAATGCAGAAGACACCTCCCACTTCAGAACTGTTGTGGAGCTTTCCCAATCACTTAATCTGAGGATGGTAATTTCTCTATTATTAGGTTTGGGGTGTGTCAAAAAGGGCTTACTTTCAAAATTGTTTTAATGCTGATAAAATCTCAAGCCCTTCACTGATCAGTAAACCATATTCTTCTACAGTGACTGGTCATGGTGCTACATGTGAGAGGAGGCCACGCTGGACTTCCTCCTGTGTGACACCAGCTATTCTCTTCATGCACAGAATGTGCTGCTCTAGTGGTAACTCATGGCCCTTTCTCCTTCAGGTCAGGTCTTGGTGCTTCTGCCACTCAGCCTGTGGTGGAAAGCAACCAAAAGCTGGATATCATCTACTGTGTTCATTTTAGCTGTTGTTATTGAAGGAGGAGTTGAGGCCTTGAGGGATAGCACTGTAAGCTGGGTGCTGCTTCTAAAATATATAAAAGCTCTAGTTAGTTCAGAAAGTCAGCCAGGTTATCAATAAGTCACTTTGTGACTGATAGCTGATATTCTGAGATAGCTTGTGAATTGCTTGCCTGTCTGATCTGGTAGTAGCAAAGCTTAAATGTATTCAATTTCTATTTTTTCTTTTATTTAATCAGCACTACATGGTCTCTATGCAGCTTTGTATCTTTATCATTCTTGTTTGTTTGTGTGAAGGTATTGGTTGGTGGGGAAACTATAAATCATCAAATTGTTGGAAGGCAAGTTAGACTTTTTAAAAGTCAACAATGGGTTGACATCCATTAGAAAATTACGAAGAATGATCTGCCTTGGGGAGGGATGTTTTTACTCAAAATAAACCTTGACAATGAGTGTATATGAGTTTGTAGTGTTTTTCAAACATTATTGCACTTAAAATATTTTCAGAGCACTCAGATTGAAATTGCAGAGAACAATAGTATTATACGTTTGCATATAAGTTTGACTGGTTTCCATGTTTGTCATAATAGGAAATAGCAAATACAATATTCACTTAGCATCCACAGTTCAGCCAAATTCCTTATTGGCTTTGGATTTTGGTAAGTAGTGTGTTGAAGTGCTTTCAGGCCTTGGAGAAAATCTGTTGCAGAGAATGCTAATTCTGCCCAAAAAAACCTCTGGAGCATGACCTTGCCAAACAGAGATTGAACCCTCTGATTGGATGTAATTCTGCTTCCCCCCCCCCCATTTTTCTTTTTGCAAATGATAATTTCTTTGTTAGAAGGTTATTGTCTTAAATTAAGACTTAATATTTATTTTTTTCTGATTTTATCACGTTTCCCTTTACTTTTACAGCACTTCCCCTAGATATATGGACCACCCAGTTGTTTTAAGCCAGCTGTCAAAATACCATTCAGTAAGAGGATTTGCAGGAAGCAGATCTGCAAATGGTTAAGAAGAGAACCTGAATATAGCAGAGCCATGTCTTACTGCTCATACCACCTTAGCAATTGCCATCAGCTACAGTTTTACAAGTCTAACCCCTAAATGTGGATTATTTCTTTCTACTTATGGTGTAATGATTTGTAAAGAAAAGTTTTATGTGAGCTGAGTGGTAAAAATTACAGTCCTTTTTCATTTGAGTTAGACTGACATTTAAATAATTTTTGGAAACACTCATTCTTGGTCTTTTGTCAAAGACTTGCTCTATCTGAACTCTTGTGCTTTGTCTGTCAGATGCTGGTTAAAGAAGTCTTCATTCCCTTACTGGTTTAATATGGTGACCAAAATGGGGAAAAGGTCATTTGCCCTGAATAAGGCATGGGCTGTTTAGGACAGATGTAAGTGCTTCACCTGGTGACATATCTGTAAAAAATCTGCTGCTACAGAGTAGTTTAGGGATGTCATACACAACTGTGTCCTCTGTTCAGGCAGCAGGCATCATAAAATGCCTCTGTCAACATGGGGTATTTATTTGAGTAACATTTCAGGTCAAGAAATTTGAGGTCCTGACAAGATTTTAAGGTGATAGCCTTCAGTTGAACCTGAACCTCATGAAATGAGTTCACTCTCTCTCTAAAAGTCTGTTAACTCCAACTGGGCTTTGCATCCTTCACAACTAACATAATTTTTCACCTTTTCTCGTTAAGTACTGCGTAAATATGAGACCTATACACTCCCAGTAGGAAAAAGCAATGTTAACCTACTGATCTTCCATCTGCCGCAGAGGTGGGTCTTGAATCACTGGGAATGGTAGCTGCTCCTCTGCTCACTGAAACGTCTGGATACAATAAAAAGAGACCATCCTGCTCCTCAGGAAGAACAGCAATTTACAGCAATAAAAGTATTTACAGCAATAAAAGTAATCTATCTCAAAACAGTTCAGGCTGGGCTATCAAGATGTGGCTCTAAGTGGCAGTAACAGCTTACCTATTGTGAAGGGAAAATGAACTATGTTGTAATGGGATTTTCAGCTGAATGAGAATCCAACCCCCAGTGTGGCCCTTGGTCCAAATGAAGTCTTACATGTTTGTTTTTGTTTACTTTAGTCATTGCCCAACCAGGAAATGGAAGGAAAAGTTGTTTGCTTTCATATCAAGGAAAGTTTATTCATAGGAGATGCAAGTAAAATGCGCCACTCCTTAAGGCATCCAGATGGTGAGAACTCCAGTACTTGGAAACCTGCAGTTTTTGCCTCAAGTATTTTAGGAAATTATGTAGCTTGTTAGGAATTATTCTGAAATGACTGTCTACAGTCTTCTTTGTTTCAAGAGCCTGCCTTGCTATATAGGATTCTTCAGTATTTAATACTCAAGTGTTTGGGGCTTTTCTTTGTTTGTTTTGAGTCGGCTATTTTGTTTGGTTGGTTTTTTTTAAACTTCAAAACACCTTCAAAAAAAAACTAAATAAAAAAAAAAACACACAAAAAAAACCCCAAACCAAAGCAGGCACTCTTAACTTTAAAATCAGAATTGCTTCTTAAGGGGGAGGGTTTGTCCAACACTAATAGTTTAGCTTAAATATGACTGTAATAGATTCGTTCCATTCTGGAGTTGTTCTCTCTTATAGAGCAGGACTCTGTTTTCTAAATCTGCAGTTAAGTAACCATATCCCCCATTCCCCTCCAATTGCTTTGAGACTGTTAAGAAAAAAATATCTCACTACAGGGTTATGTTAGAGATAGTACCAGAACAAGGATGCAGAGAGGAGACACACAGCAAGCCGTTCTTTGTGAAATAAAACATCTGCGTGTGTGATGACTTGTTGAGAACTGCCATGGGAATTGTTTTTGTTGGTGGGATTCATGTGTTCATAGGAGCATAGCCTGAAAAGAGTTATTTTTAATTTTCTCTGATTTTTTTTTTTGCAGTCAGATTTTACCTAAATAAAACTTCTTTAGCACTTGCATGTTCATGTTGCATTTGGCACCGTACTATAAAGTCTGTCCGTAAAATCTCAGTGCCCCAGATTTAGCCAAGTTATTATTATTCAGGTATTTATTATTACTATGAATATTGTCAAATGTAACTTAGCCAAGTGTATGCTTCACAGTCTTCCTAATACATAAGAGAATTTGATTGTATTTTGTGTTTACACAAATGTATCAGAACATGTTTTGGTATTTTGCTGGTATGTTGTGTTGGCTAAATTAGAGGTGTTGGAATTTGTCAGACTCCTCTTGTGTCCCTCCCCCAGTCGTTTTCCCAGAGCCTGAGAAACCACTTCTTCCAAAGAATGTTTACACAACTTTGCACTGGTCACCAAGTACATGAAGTTTTGATTTTGAATGACTGGAGAACAGACAGCAGCAGCGCTGCTTGTGCTCTTGGACGTGTTAACTCTTCAGTTTGATTATGGCAGTAGAATTCACAGGATGAACACACAGAATGCTTTTATATTTGCAGAGAAAGGTTCCAGGCTTAAGTGCTGCCTGTCTGCCATTTACAATCAGCAGCAGCTGGTGTAGAAGGAAGGACTCCTCCTAGGAAGTGAGGTGTTTGCTGTACTTGGTAGGCAATTCTGTCCAGGACTTCTCCTGTTTTGATTAATTCTCCTCTCTTTGCAAGATGTTGTCTGTAGATCTCTTTCTCTGCTGAGTTTTCAAGAAGTCTATGGCTTAGAGAAACACAGTGTTGTCATTCACAGACTCTGTGTCTGAAATACGCATTTCATTCCTGCCTGTTGTTCCAAGTTTTCCTGGTTAGGCTGAACTTTTGGTGTTAGCTTTAACACTTAAAGGAAGCAGTTGTTCAAAATATAAACTCCTAAATATATTAATTGATGTGGCTCCGTGATTTATGATGTTTCTTTTACATTCCAGGGGAAAATCCCTTTTACACAGGGGTACATAATTTAAAAATTATTACCTCCTTCAAAAGGTATTAGAAATCATCCCAGGAATACTGGCTTTTTCAGTTTGGTGCATGTTTGAGGATGGTTCTAACTTTCCACACACAAAGAAATAGTAATTAGAAGTGTTTTGTCTTTAATTTTTGTTTTACATTACTCCCACTGAAAAACTGCTCTGTGCGCATCAGACTGATGTTGGTAGGACTCAACATGGGTAGCAGGATGTCTGCCCATATCTTAAAACTTGACAACACTGATATGTTTATGCATCAGGAGGACATAAACTTCCCTGTTTTCAGAAGCTTTCCTTTCATTTCTGCTTCAGGGCAAAATGAAGTCAGCAGCATCTCTGTAGCACTGCTTCTGTGAATGTTGATGTGCCCAGCCTGAGGATGTCAAACATAAAATCTCAGCTGTAAAAAGGCTTGCATTCAGTATAATTTCTTTGGTTTGTTCTGTAATTACATCTTAGGTAATTGATGCTTGGAAGTGCATCCTGCCATGGTGTGGTTGGTAACGTCTGCAGTTTCACACTGTTTAAGCAAGCAAGTGCTTGGGGTGAACAGCAAAACCACAAGTGGAAAAATACATCTCTGGCACAGTCTCCCAAATATTCAGAAGCTTTGATTTCTCCAGATGATACTCAGAGTAAAGTGTTTTCCCCCACCCATACACGAAGAAAAGATGAGCTTTATAAAGGACAGTGCAGAAATACAACTTGAGGTAGTTTAATTAAGGAAATGCAGAATCATGTTTTAGAGGAAATAAATTTTGTCCCCTGAAAGGGGAAAATCTAACTAAATCTCACTACTCTGACTAAAATATCTAGAACAAAGTCAGTTATTATGACTATTTTCTTTATTAATTCCCCAAGCCCAGGCATTCTTTGGGGTTGTATTATATCACTAGGGACGTAAGTTTAGAAATTGTGAGACTAGATGTACATAAAGTATATAATATGAGCTGATGAGACACCAGCCCATGTAAAATCATAGAATCATGGGGTTGTTCAGGTTGGAAAAGACCTCTAAGATCATTCAGTCCAACCATTAACCCAGCAACTAAACAGTCTTCCCCCACCAGTGTCACATCTGCCTGTCTCTTAAGTATGTCCCAGAGCCTTCCAGGGATGGTAACATCACCAACTCCCTGGGCAGCTTTTTCCAGTGCTTGACAACTCTTTCAGTCAAGAAATTTTTCCTCATGCCCAGTCCAACCTCCCCTGGTGCAGCTTGAGGCCATTTCCTCTCATCCTATCCCGAGTTACCTGGGAGAAGAGACCAACCCCCAGCAGGCTACACCCTCCTGTCAGGCAGCTGTAGAGAGTCATAAGGTCCCTCTTGAGCCTCCTTCTCTCCAGAATAAACATCCCCAGCTCCTTCAGCTGCTCCTCATATAACTTGTTCTTAAATCTTTGCCAGCCTCGTTATCCTTCTCTGGACATGTTCCAGCACATCAACATCTTTCTCATAACGAGGGTCCCAAAATGAACGCATTGTCTGACCTGCAGTATGGAAGTATGACTACAAAGTCTTTCTGATGTGCCATCTTACTTCCAGAGCTATTATCCTCCTGGGAGGAAATGGAAGAATACCAAAAGATCTCAGGACAGGGAGGAAAGAATTTGCCAGTGTGAAGTTAATGAATGAAAGAGAAAAGATATTTTAATAATAATAAAAGACTTGTAAATGCTCTCTTCCAGTTTTCACCTGGCAGCCACGAAAGGGCATGCAGAGTGCCTCAGGATCATGGTGACACATGGTGCAGATGTGACAGCCCAAGATGGTGCAGGTATGTCTCTCTATACCAGTAGCATGATACACTCAGTTTGCTTATATAGTTATTAATGTGCAGAGTGAAAACACAGATTTGACAACTTTGCTTTTCCCCACACACCCTGTAGGAAAAGCAGTTGTAACACTTGCAGGTTTGGGCATATTTGCTTTCCTGCACAGAGAATTCAGAATCTAAAGTCCTTAAAAACTTTTGTCCTAATGCTCCGGATATAAAATATATGCTTGATTTTTTTAAATTGTTATTTTTAAGTGAAAAAAAAAAAAAGAGAAGAAGAAAATAATTATCCTCCCCACCTCTTCATATTATTACAGGTTGCATCAAGATCTTCAGTTTTACTTTCATGTTTATCCAAGCTATTAATCCCATTAACTTTACAGGAGTTGCAGTAAGACAATTCTTTAGGATTATGACACAGTGAAAACAGCTGATACAGGCCAAAACAGAGCTGAGAGCTGTTAAGTATGATGTCTCAGTTCTCAAAAGTCCTGTGCTTAATTACTGCTCTGCTAGGAGAATGATGGGAGCTGAATTTGAAACTGGCAAACTCGTCCTAATAGATTTCAGTTGACACATCTTCAGAATCTGTGCCCAGCATTTTCTCTGGCTAGCTCAGCCACCTGGATGACCTGTCAGCATTCTGTCTTTCCAGCAATGATCTGTAATGGCTGGGCTCATGAGTTCTGTTTTGCCACTTACTGCAGCCTGAGGGAATCTCTGTCATATGTGGGAATCATTTGCCTCTATATATAAAGAAGTGTCTGTGATAGTAGAAGAAGCATTCATATTTTATGTAATGATAAGTGAATATATGCACCTGATGCAGACTGTAATTCCAAATTCATGCTTCACCTTGCCTGATGAATTATTGGTCACTTGGGTAGTAAAAGGTTGCCTGCTTACTTCCACCTGAGAGTGTCTGCCCACTACTCTTCAGTGAAATCCTTCTATGTGAAAGTCACACCATTTGCAATGAGAGCTTCCTGTCACAAGTGTCTTTGTCTTTATTGAGTACTAAATCCTGAGTCCTTCTTTTCTTAGTTGCATGGATAATTTCTGCTTTTGCTGTCTTGTCATCAGTTTCTCAGATGCTCTGTAAGATGAAGCTGGAGGAGAGACTTCAGTGTTTCATCATAAATCCATAATCAGTAAATCATCATGAATTCAGCTAAATTAAAACCAATGCAGACCTGTATTTGATAGAGAATAGGAAATCTGTGAGGTGCAAATCAAAGCAGGCCTGTGTTTGAGTCTTCTATGTCTACTTCATGGGTGACACAAACTTAATATATTTGTAGGTAGTGCATTTGGCACGTTTTGCTCTTGATGCTGGGCACGCTTTCATTGCCAAATACCAAAAATCATGACACCGACAGACATCTGTGTGCAAGTGAGGCTGTGTAATACTGGAAAATTGTTTTCTAAGAAGCAAGACATAATGTACAATTTTAGACTTGCTTCTTCCTAGGTGTAGTCTGATACAATGTTTGTGTCACTCCTTTATATGAATTAAGACTTTAAGATTATTCTGTTATTTGCGTGAACAACAAGTGGTAAAGACTTTCTTCTTGATTTAGGTTTTTACTTTATTTTCTCTACCCTTACTTTTTATGTGTTGTGATAGGAACAAGACAGATAATTCAAGATTTTTCCTTTGACATGAAAGGTTTTATTCCTGTGCTTTGGCATGATTGAATAATTAATTTGCTTTGCTTTTATTCTTTTAGGGCACAGTGCTTTACATCTTGCAGCAAAGAACAGCCACCCTGATTGTGTTAAGAGGTTACTTCAGGTAAAAGAAAAATGAAATTAATTTTGATTTTTGAAATTTTTATTTGCTTTCATTAGACTCATTTTGTGCTAATAATCTGCACCACACTTCTATACTGTTCTATCTCCTCAGCATCAAGAGAGGTGCATCAAGAGTTTAAACATAAAGAGTTTAAGGACATTGTAGGCACTGTGAAAGGATGATAGAAAACTGAGTATCTTCTGCAAATACAGTTTGCTATGTCCAGCTGCTCTGACATAGCTTAGTTGTGTTTCAAGTGGTTGTAGCTTCAGTTTAACTTCCTGTGTTTTGTCTGTGTGTTTGGATGACTTGGAATTAGGATGGATTAAGAGTTACAGGGGAGAAGGTTTTTCACTTCTGGGGGGATTCTGATAATGTTCCACTGGAATGCGTTCTGTCTGTTCACCATAGAAACATTTTCAAGTTTAAAGTAAAAAAGAGATGAAAACAAAGTAGTTTAGATCCAAAAATCATATGGAAATAATAGAATCGTGAAATGAGGTAAAGGACAGTGAGTGGTTAGAAAGGGAGTTGAAAGAATGGGGAGAGAAAATAAGAAAAACAAAAGTGAAGATGAACAGAAAAGTCTCATTGTGTTGAAGGTGAGTATTAGTAAGCAAAGACATTGTCCATCTCAGCTTCATTTCAGAAATACAGGTAAGTTTTCATGGTGGTGATCAGAGAAACAGAACAGATTTTTTGAAGTTTGGAGTTATCAGATCTCTGATAAAATAATTAATACAGACTGAGAATACGGATGAAATAATGATTAACAACCCTGCTGGAACACGATGGTGCAGATAAAGAATAGATCCTGTATCCCAGCCTCCAGATTGTTCTTCCCTGGTTGCCTCAGGGCTCTCCAGCTGTCCGGGGACTGACCTCTGTCAGTGTCTCACAAGGCAGGGTCCAGTTTCACTGACTCCCACCTCCACCCCGTTGCAGGCCGTCTGCCCAGGGTCATCCTCAGCCCGATCCACGTCGCCCTCAGGCCGTGGCTGCTGGCATCGCAGGCGGCTCAGAACCAGCCGTGCTTCACGCCAAGGACCTGCTTCTGTTGATGTTATTCTGCTTTCATTTCAATATGCAGGTTTATGGATACATTCCTAAGTGCAGACCTGTTGGTGATATCCTCCAGTAATTCATGCGCTTAGGGTTATCTTCTGTGGATCAAAGTGTGTGTGCAAGGAGTGTCTGACTGGTGTTGAGCTAAAACAGGCTGAATAATTATTTTACACAGGCGGAATCATGACATTTTTGTTACACAATGTAATGGTCTACGTGATCCTGTTTTCCTAGATAATCACAGGTGTGTGGGGGACAGTGCTGCATGTAAAAGTCAAAAGTTACAATGTTTGTTTTCTGGAAATGAAAGCAACCAACTGTCCAATAAAAAGCTTTGAAACTTGTGAAGGGTTTAGAGAGCCAGTCCTGTGAGGAGCAGCTGAGGGAGCTGGTGGCGTTTAGTCTGGAGAAAAGGAGGCTTAGGGTAGACCATATCACAATGAGAAAAGAGGAAATGGCCTCAAGTTGCACCCAGGGAGCTTTAAGTTGGATAATCGGAAAATTTCTTCACCTGGACGGATTTAAGAGCTGTGTAGATGTGAGACATGTCTCAGTGATTAACTTGGCAGTACTGGGTTAATAGCTGGATTTGATGATCATGATGGCTATTTCCAATGAACCTAGGTTTCTATAATACTCTCTCTTTGCTGTAACTAAAACAAAAATCTTCTGTACCAAAATGAGCCTTGATAAGGATTTGAATTTTTTTTTTCATTACTATTTATTGCTTTGAAGTCTAGATTGATCAGTAGCATCTGATAATTGTAATGCAACAAGATATAACTGGATTGTTGGTGCTTATTTTTAAATGCTAATGGATCCTTACAGCATTTGACAGTGGGCCCATAGGAATCTCATGAACTTAAACAAGACCAAGTGCTGGTGCTGCACCTGGGAGAGCCAAACGTGTCCTGGGCTGCACCCAGAGCCCCGTGGGCAGCAGGGCAGGGAGGGGATTCTGCCCCTCTGCTCTGCTCTGCTGAGACCCACCTGGAGCACTGCATCCAGCCCTGGGCTCCCAGCACAGGAACCACAGGGACCTGCTGGAGCCAGCACAGAGCAGAGACATGAAGGTGATCAGAGGGATGCCTTGGGAGTTTACCTAGAACAGAGAGTGGACAGTGTTAAAGGAATAAAGTAGGTATTTATTAGAAAGGCCTTCAAAGGATACACCTTGGGCAGCACAAGAACCTGGCCAAGGCTACACCCAAGATGGACAATGGGTGACGAGTTTCCATTTTTATAAGTTTTGGTCCATTCAATATTAGGATTAATTGTCCCATCACAGCTTCAGGTTATGAAGTCCCATCCTCCCAGATTGCTCTCCTCAATTTGCTGTTGTTTGTACTTTTGGGCCTGAAGCTGCAACGGTGTCCTTGGACATCTTGGAAATCCTTGGAATAGGATTGTTTTGTCTAACTAAACTGTGAAGAGAATTTGCTAATGCTTTATATGGAGTTCAGACTTATGAACTAACGCAGTACAGAATCTGGATAATATGAAAGCTAAAACTTAAGTCATCAAGAGGGATGGAGCACGTCTGCTGTGAGCAAAGGCTGAGACTGTGGTGTTTAGTCTGGAGCAGAGAAGGGTCCCAGGAGACCTTAGAGTGCTTTTCAGTATCTTGGGTATGTCGTGATAGGACAAGTGGCAAGGGCACAAACTGCAGGAGGGTAGGTTTAGATTCAGTATTAGGAAGACATTCTTTACTGTGAGGCACAGGTTTAGCAGAGAAGCTCTGGATGCCCCATCCCTGGCAGTGTTCAAGGCCATGTTGGATGGGGTATTGAGCAACCTGGTCTAGTGGAACATGTCCCTGCTCATGGCAAGGAATTAGAACAAGAAGATCTTTAAGGTCTTTTCTAATCCAAACCTTGGCATGGTTCTATGAAATGCAGGACAAATTGCCTTAGGACATGGTTGCTTTAACATTTACTCTAATGTTAAAAAGAAAAAAAAAAATCTGAGGCAAAAGAGATTTTATTTACTGATTTATTTATTACTTTATTTATTTATGTATTTATTTACTTTTTTATTTACTAACTTAAATTATTCTGAAACCAGAACAGTTTTAGGGACAGTTCTCTTAACCATTAAGATTTCCTGTGGCTTCAATATAAGTTGGTGTGAAGACAGGAAATGCCAGATTGGTAGAGAGAGAAGCTGTACCTTCCTTCAGTGTTCTTCTCTGAAGCAGCACATAATTATTTTTGCAAAGATGTTAAACACTCTGTCTATAAAACATATGCTTTATTTTCTTTGTATTTCTCTAATTGCTTTTTCTCCTTTTCCTTATTGTGCAGAGTAAATGCCCAGCCGACATCACTGACAATTCAGGGAAAACAGCTTTACATTATGCAGGTAACTTCTTTGATGAAAGTTTGTACTGTTTTGTTGTGCTTGATATTCCTAGCTTATCAGCCAAAATTTCTTTCTGTACCCCACTGCAATGCTGCAGTATTGCAAGTGGAAGTGTGGGACACAAATTTTGAAATTGGGGTTTACTGGACTTTCACAGTTGTCTTGTTTTTTTTAATTTAATTTAATTTTGTTTTAGCTGCATGTGGGTGTCTTCAGGCAGTTCAACTCCTGTGTGAGCACAAATGTCCCATTAACATCAAAGATTTGGTATGTACCTCCTCTCCTGAGTGTACTGCGGATACTTCAGAGCTTTTATCACCCTCATTTCATGGGTTACCATGCTCCATCTCGGGTGCAGTAGTTGAAAGCAATGCTGTGCCCACACCTTCAGGCTTTCTCTGCTGGAGGAAGTTCCTTTTGCAGCTTGCCATTGCAGAGGTGTGGAAGCACTTCACAATCTGATACCGCAGTGGCAGGGTTTGCTGATTGTTGAGACATTGGCACAGGTAGCTACAATCAATTCTTACACATTCAAAGCATAATTAAAAGTGTCCCCAGAAGGCTTTGGAAGAGGCCCAGTATGTGGCCAAGGGCTGCAAAATGCTCACAAAGCCCAGTCAGAGCATGACATACCTAAGGGGAACAAATATACCTCATATATTCCAAAGGCTCAGAGACACTGCTGTGAAATGTCTACAACCAACCAGGTCTGGCTTTGGGAATGATGCCGGATAGAATGACAAAAGGAAGGGATCTGTAAAGCACAGGCCAGGCATAAAGTGATAAAGATGCTTAAACTTGTTTGGTTTTGGCTTTGGTATATATCTGGTCTTTCTAGCGAAAACAAATATGTCACAGACACAGACATCTGATCTAAGATTTCAGCAGATGCATTTTAAAGGCTTAAAAGGTTTGTTCAGTCTTAAGGCTGTAGGAGTATCTTAAAGATGTCCTGAGCTACATCATGCCCAGGTATAGGAAAGAGAGAGACCAGCTTCAGAGGTGCATGACAAAATGATAAGGAATGATCAGAATTTGGGTAATGGACCTAATTGGGAAATTCCAGTTTGCTACTAGTAAAAAAATAGCCTCACCTTGAAGGTGGTGAGACACTGGAACTGGTACTTAGAGCTGTGTCTTTACCTTTGGAGATGCTTAAAATGTGATGGGACAAGTCTCTGAGCAATGTGCTGAAACTTGAAGTTTGCCTAGCTCTGGATTGAGAAAGAAGTGGGAGAAACCCCAGATACCTCTAAAGGTGTCTTCCAAATTGTTATTCCATGACTTCATGAAATGTTGTATTTTTGCCAAATACTTAGTTAAAATTACCATTTTTTGTTATGGAGCTACAGAAAGATATTTTGTAGTTTCACAATAATTGTGTTTTAGCATTGAGCGAACAGCAAAGGGAGTACAAAGCAGGCAGGGATATAGGATATATCCCTGAAGAAAGGATATAATTCCTTTCTAGTCTGTTTGGGATGATGCTCCCTGTATTTTGCATCATCCCAAACAGACTAGAAAGGAATTATAACACACTCAGCTATGTTTATGGTACCCACAAAAAATGTGCTATTACCACCTCATTTTTGCTATCTGAAGGTAAAATTTTCTGACTTTAAATCTCAGTGTGTTTTTATAAGTGGATGGAATACTTCATAGTTTCTTTATATGCATTTCTAGGATGGGAATATACCTCTGCTGCTTGCAGTACAAAATGGTCATACAGAAGTCTGCAAATACCTTCTTGATCATGGAGCAGACATCAACACCAGAGATAAAAATGGAAGGTACAGCACATTAACATGTTGATTCTTCACCAAAGCTGACTGTCAAATGAAGATTTCTTCTCAAGTCCTTCCCAAAATAGTTGATGTTAGGTGAAATAACGCTTTCTGTACTAGACAGCATATCCAGATTGCTGAGAATGCTTAGAGCATTCTGACTGAAGTAAAAGATGAAGCAGAAACTGTGTGGCTATAAAACTAATCTGCCTGTATTCCCTTGGGATACCAGAGCATTTAAATTATTCCTGTACAAATATGATTGACAGCACTCACCCACACATCACTTTCTAAGTATCCCAGATAAAATGCTGCTGTCTTCTTGGAATGAGTTAATACCTCCAACTTAAATCCTTAAAACTGCTAGTTGTGAGCAAAATCTGTGAGGGTTGCTTTTTCTGCCATAATGCAGCCACAGCAGCAAGAAAAAAAAAATACAGTAAATCTCTATGGTGGAGATGCTGTTTTTTAAGAAAGTGCCAATTTGAGATTTTTCTGCATGAAGAGATAGTGCAAATATCAGACAACTTATTGAAAAGCAACGTCCTTGTAGTGAAAAATGCACTTGTTCTGATGATACTGACAAAGATCAAGAGTCTTAGAAAATTATGGCCTGTTTTATAAACAGCTGGTTAAATTGTGGAGGTAAAACAGGACACTGACAAGACTTGGCACTTACACTTCATAGCAATTTTGATTATTCTGTGTGACACAATGCTGATTCTGTTCTCTGGTGGCACCTGTGAATATAAGACTGGGCCCTAACTTGTTTTTTATCAGTCCAAAGTTCATTAGAGCACTCTTTATTTCCAGGTGTCTGAAGAAAACCCCTTTGTTTTCTGTCAGTTTTCATGGCCTCATTGGTGCTTTGAACCTGAGGTGCTGCACGCTCTGGGGCCTCTGCCTTCCCCTCGCTCTCCTAGTGTTTAATCAGCAGACAGTGTTAAGGCTTTTGGCTTTAATTGGATGAAGGAGTTTCTGTCACAGATAGGACTCCCATTTTTGTATTTTTTTAAGATAGCACTGTATGTAGAAGCAGCAAAACATTGTAGCATGGAATGTGCTGGTTTACTTCTTGCTTTAATTGTGGTGAGGGGAGTGACTAATCCTGCACCTCATGTTCACAGAAGTAGTTAAGATTTTACTGAAACAGGAGAAGCCTCACTGGGAGAAGAGAGGGATAACCTTGGAAAATGGCATCTCCAGATTCCTATCATGTCCAGACTAAGTGAATTATTTTGGTAATCTAAAACCATCCCTGTGACTCTGGAGGTGTTATCCAAGTTATCACTCACCACTACTTTTAGCACAGTACTGCAACAGCATCACTTTTCCAAGTGACTCACCCATTAGAGGGAGTGTGTTTAATTCATTAGTGAAACTGTTTTCTTAATAGTTAGCAAATATTATCACTGTAGTAACTTTTCAGCATTGTATCTGCACTGAGGAATGTATTTGGCAGTAAACTTGGCCAACCTATTAGACATGTTTTCATGCTGAGAAAGGAGAACTGTGCCTGAGCAGGAAGGCAGTATTAGAGCATGCTTGAAAGGTGAGCTTTTCTGTGTGTTTGTAATTATTCTGTATGTCTCTTATCACCCCTTCAAACAATTGAGAAAAGCAGATACATGTTAGGAAAAGATTCCTTCTGTATGCTATGCTTACTCTAGGAGCTATCTCTGTGCAGCTGCCCTGTGTAGGAAAGGGAATTGTTTGTGCTGTCATGAAATCCTTTCTTTCTCTTTTTTAGGCTGACAGTAGCACAGGGTTTGAGGTCAAACTCATCTCTTGGACTCACTGAAGGTCTTTTAGATTTAATTGTCTTTTTGATTGAAATCTGTTTGTTTTGTCTCGAACTCAACATGTGGAGGAGAGCACAACATGTGGAAAGAAATAAAGGTTTTCTTGTTGTACCACCCACTGCAATCAGCAGTGAGGTTTGTTTGTCTGACTTTACCCTGCAGCCATTTCTATCTATGGCTCTCCTCTCAGCCTCAGGAAGCCATATTTAGAAATGTTTGCAGACCTGTATTTGCAGCTGGAGTGTATGAGGAAGAGGAGGCAAGGAGAAAGAGAAGCCACATTTATGTACCAGTAAACATGCTGATGGAATTTTGGACTTTACTGCACAATAACAGTCACAGTATTTTTTTTCCCTGAAGTAATGAGCTGCTAAAGAGAATGCCTTGACACTTGCTGTTTGTGTTTTGTTTTTTTTCTTCTCTTGTTCAGAACTGCTTTGATGATGGCTTGTGAAGCTAGTTGCCTTAACATGGTGGAAGCTTTCCTTAGGAGAGGTGCAGATGTCAGTTTAGTAGATGTCTTTGGACAGAATGCTCTACATTACGCCAAGCTCTCTGAGAATACAGGGATCCAGAATCTCCTGTCGTCAAAGATATCGCAGGACGTGGGTATGTGAGAGAGGCTGACCTGCCCTTTGTCACTTCTTGATTTAGCACTGAGCAAATTTACTTAAAAGTGTAGCCTGAAATGCTGCAAAAGTCATTTGGCTATCTGGCTGAGACTTCCCAAAAACTCTTTGCTGTTGATGGTAATATTTAGCATGGGATGAAACCCTGAGCAGGCCAAAAAGAGGTGTTTTGGAGAAAGACAAGTTGATGTAGCAGCATCATGAAATTCTGCACACAATTTGGAATGGATTCTCTTTTGTACATAGAACCCCTCAGTAGAGGGGTTGGAGAAGGAACTAAAGCAGGCAGAGCATTTTATGGTCAAACTACAATGGATTTCTGAAATAGGAAATTTAATGCATAAGAATGGTGCAAGACCAGAATAAGAATTGTCATGATTCTTCAGATTTTGTCTCAAAATGAAACCAGACAGTAGGAGAGAGAGAATGTGATTGAAATGGAATTTGCAAATTGTACTTTTCAGGTGTCAGACAGGAATTCAAAAACCAAACCATTTATCTATGGTATGGGAAGCAGAGCAGAGAGCTGGGTCAAAAGTAGAAAGTAATTCTTCCTTTAATAACTTCTCTTTATTTCACTTCTTTTCTGCTCCACAGAGGCAAAGTCTCCAACAAAAGTGAAGCAGGTATTTGTCCTTTTGGTTTTGAAAATACTCTGACTCTCTAGACTTGTAACATAACAAAAAACAGTAACGGAAGCACTAGTAAGTGTCATTGTGAGATGGGTTGCCATGACTACCATGTAATGGAAAAGGTTTTTCTTGCTTAGGTAAGAAATGTGTTTCAGGAACACTACTTTTAGACTTGGCTTCTCTGTGTAACAGCAGCCAGGACCCTTGGTGAGGGGAGGAAAGGAGGAGCAGTGTGTATGTGCACGTGTGCTGGGATGATTCCTGATTTCCTCATGTGTCGGGCAGGAGCTTGGCTCTTTGAATTGCAGAAAAGAGACCTAGAGAAATTCTCTCTTTATAAAACATAAAATTAAAGGTTATCCCTGGTTTTGCTGGAGACCCCCTTCCTGTGACAATCACAGCAGATTTAGACAATTAAATTAGTTTCTTACATTTTTCATTCAGTGTCATATCTTGGAGTGCAAGTAGACTTTGTAGACCTGCTGGTGGCTGGGAAGTAGACAAGGGTGCAATGCATTGGTCATTCCTTCTCTGAGGGCAGAGGTGGGTTTTTTGGGGGCTCAGGCAGAAGCTGGTGGAGAGGAAAAATGGTAGCTGTGAAGAATGGCATGATTGGGCTGTGTGTGAATGGAAGTGTTTTAAGGTCACTGGTGCTAAACCTATTGTCAGCTTCTGCTTTTTCACTAAATCTTGTTTGTTTTCACTGAAGCATGGTTTACAAGGGAGCAGATTCTTATTGTCAGGCATGTTTAATATCTTTGTGATAGTAGAGATGTGGTCTTTACCCAGGGGGAAAAAGGCACTGCATGAGCTGCTAAAGTTGATATTAATGTGGGATTTATTTTTTATATTTTTTTTATTAAACAACTTGCTCAGACTTTACTAACCAAACTAACAAAACTACCTTTTCTGGCTGGTGAAACTTTCAGCATGATCAAGGCTCTAAATTAAGTTCAGAAAGAAGTGGAACTCCAAAAAAACGCAAAGCCCCACCTCCTCCTATCAGTCCTATTCAGGTAAAGAAAAGACTAATTTTGAGATGCTTTTAGGGGATATAAAGCATTTTGAACATTATTAGAGTTATGAGGGCAGAATTTTCTCTGTCGCTGTTATTTTATGTGCCTTTCTTACCATGAGTGCTTTTCCTTACATTAGGGTGACACCATGAAAGCTCATGTTGCTTAGGTTAACTAAGCAAAATTGCTTAAAATACAGCATGGTCCAAGATACAACTGTACAAATTTTACTGTACAATTGCTTCTTCCAAATAAAGTTGTTGTTCTTTTGCTGATTTCAATAAGTAAATGATGAGTTCTTTATATTTTAGTTATACCTATATATGGATATATATTATTGTGGGCGTATAAGCATATCAAAATAAAATACTTAACTGCATTTTGGTACTATATAAGTCTATTTAATAGTTAGGGTTAGTCTTAAACCAGAATGTAACCTGTGTAACAGCTACACTTCTTATGTAATAATGATTCAGAAGGGCACTAAATAATTAGGTCTGTTCTCTGAAAGTAATATAGGATTGTGACTTAAATTAGTGCAGGTAAAAGTACTCTTTAATGCATGTGTATGTATGTATGTGTATATATATATATATATATAGATACAGGTATATATGTGTGTGTGTATATATATATATATAGATATGCACATATATACATAAATATATATATGGGCACATGTTAGGGAGGTATCTATAAGTGAATGTATGTATACATACCTATTTATATAAAATATTTTACAGGTTAATGATTTATCCTCTCCACTCTCATCAACTTCAACTCCCATGACTGGAAAAGGACAGGCTTTCTTTGCTGATCAAGTGTGCAAGGTATCAGTGTTCCATTCTTATGAGCTATGGGAAGGAAAGTACAGGA
The DNA here is from genome assembly GCF_027579445.1 of Ammospiza nelsoni. Classification (NCBI taxonomy): domain Eukaryota; kingdom Metazoa; phylum Chordata; class Aves; order Passeriformes; family Passerellidae; genus Ammospiza; species Ammospiza nelsoni. The sequence continues at coordinate 77,185,995 of NC_080669.1, read as the reverse complement.
TCTGTTTTGCTTGATGTTCTATTTTGATGACTGCAGAGTCTCCTGTGACTTAATTAGCTGAATTTTAGGAACAAAAGCGAATCCAAATCTATTTAAATGCAATTCATAAAACAAGCCTAAAGATTACTTTAATGTGTGAAAAATATGTACACATAAATAGTCATAGGTGAGTTAGTGTTTAGAAGTATGGTTATGAAGGCATTAATGTTCCAAGAGTTCAATTTCTAATATCAGCAAAGTGCATTAAATTGGGCAGTGCAAAAAGAGACCATTTTACCAAAAGAAGTCAGTGAAAAAGTTGAGTATGTTCTGTCTGATCTTTACCTTGTGTTGCTGAAGATTTCTTTAAGCACATGTCATTATGTTGCTGTTACTTATCACAAGGTTTGTAGTCTTCCAAACTATTTACAAGATAAAATAAAATACTTAACAAGTGTTTCATTAGTATTTAATGGGAATTGCGCAATGGAACTTAAATGGAACTTTTAGCATACCTTGAAATACTGGACACATGCTACAATTAAACAAGACCTCAGAAATAAAATACATCCACTTGGACAGGCTTTATCCAGCAGAATCTGTCTTTATCCAGCAGAATACTGTCTGTAATTCTTTTTGCTGAATTGTCCAGCTTTACATCTGCTTTCTGTGAAAATGTTTTCTTTTGATGTCTTAGCAGGAGGAATTCAGCTCCTTTCACAAGGATAATAAAGACAGACTGAGTGACAGCACAACAGGTACATAATTAATCTTTATCTCATTAGGTATTTCAGGTGGCATGAAATGCTGAAAACCTCTGTATCTTTCTACTTAGAACATGAGACACACTAAGTATTGAGAGTGATGTTTTGTAATTCCACAGGCAGCTTCCCACCAAAACATCCTGCTTCTATTGCATTAACCTAACACGCTCTTGGGGAGTTTGTAGGAATGGTTTGCTTGCTCATTGAATTTAGTGGTCATGGGAACAAGCTGTTTAAATGTTGGAATAGCTAACTAAATAGCATTTCAGCTTTTTTAAACCTTTTGAATCTTTTTTTTTTCCTTCTGAAGGTGCTGATAGTTTATTGGATGTGAGTTCTGAAGCTGACCAACAAGATCTACTTTTGTTGATGCAAGCAAAAATTGCCTCTTTAACATTGCACAATAAGGAGCTGCAGGACAAATTACAGGTGTCATATTTTTGTGCTGTTCTGATGTTCTCTTAATCTGCTAGGCAGAACAAAGAGCTGCTTACTGTTTTAAAGAGTTGTACTGTAAAGATCTTTTAATGAGCTTGTTGGTAAGATCATGGAAGCACTCTGCCCCAAAGGATTAAATCAGTGTTTTGATCTTCTCACTTTTTCCATAAATTACTGAATAACTTTGTTTATTTTGATAACTACATTCTAAAATATGTTGTTAACAGTTGTGCTAGAAGAATTTTAATTTGCATAGCTTTGATTATTAGCTTATGGAGCTCAGCCCAGACTTTCAGAGGAGCTTGGCACTTACTGCCTTCTCTCGCTGTAGATGACTAAGTGGGAGCAGCTGAGTTTTGAACTTTTCTAGAAGTTTCTTCCATGGCTCTTTCGTCATCTGTCTCTATAGGATGTGGCAATACTTCCTTGCGTACTCTATTCTAAAATAATTAGAATCATGTACTTGGTTTCATTGTGCAATTGTTGGTGGGTTTTTTTGGACAGGAAAGAACACCTAAAGAAGGGGATTCAACTGTAGAATCTTATTCATCCCAAACACAGTTTCAGCAAACAGCAGAGAGACAAAATGAGTTCTTGGTGCAGGAGCTGAAACCTACATTAAATGCCACTCAAATCCAAGAAAAGTTGACAAGCCCCAGAGAAATAAAAATAAAGTACCTCCAGGAAGACTTAAAGGATGTGCAGAGAAAATTAGAGAATTCTGAAGCCAAAAGAAAGCATGTGGAAACTCAAGTCCAGTATAGAGTCCCAGAAGCAGATCATTTAAATAGCCCAGACATTTCAGAAAATGGTTCTGATCTTAATTTGAAGTATGAAGAAACTCAAAACAGGCATGAGGAAGCTGTGAAAGAGATTTTGAATATACAAAGGCAAAAGAAGATAGGTCTTGTTTCCTGTGAAAGTGAAGAAACCAGTTCTGATCTGAGTACGTTGAAGGTTACGTATGGAGAAGTTGAAGCACTTAAGCAAGAATTGAAGAAAGCATTGGAGGAAAGCGAAAGACAAAAAGAAAAAGTGAGAGAGCTACAGAAGAAGTTTGAAGAGAGAGAGCAGAAGGTGGCAGGCAAATTGTCTGTGGAAGAGTGTGAGGAAATGAAGAATTCATATTGTTCAGTTATTGATAACATTAATCAAGAGAAAGCATTGCTGATTGAGAGGTACAAGGAAGGGCAAGAGGAAATTAAAAGGCTACAGGACAAGCTGACAAATCAGATGCAGTTGGAATCTAGTGCTGAAGCTGGAGAAAGGAAAGATGTGATGCTCAGAACGATAGATGATCTCAACAGGCAACTTAGTGAATTGTCTCAGTTGTACAAGGAAGCACAAACAGAGCTTGAAGACTATAGGAAGAAAAAAACTCTAGATGATATAGCTTCAGACTACATTCCTAGAGATGAACATGAGAAACTGATGGAGGTAACAAATTCTTTGAGATACAAAGCAGAAAATGAGTTATCAGAAATGAAATCCCAGTACACAAAAGTATTAGATGAATCAGAAGAACTCAAGCAACTGTTAGACATTCAGAAGCAAAACTCTTTGCCAATTACTGAACACCGTCAGGTAATCAATGCACTCAGAAATACCATAAAGGAGATGGAGGAAGAAATAAATGAGCTCAAACGACTACTTAGCAACAAGGAAAGCGAATTAAGAAACTTGGAAAAGGAGTTACTGGAAGAAAAAGCTGCAGTTAATGAAGCCATGGTACCCAAGGCCACATTTGAAAAACTCCAGTCCTCACTAGAGGGTGAAGTTAGTGTTTTGTCATCCAAACTGAAGGATGTAATCCGAGAGAAGGAAAATATATCCTTAGATGCCATGAAACTGAGAAATGAAATTTTGCACTTGAAAGAAGCAAAAGAAGGTATGCATACTCTGCTTGAAGCAAAGGAACGGGAAGTGACTGATCTTCAGCACAAGTACCACCAAGTTCAAGAAGCACTTACTGAAATTAAAAACTCATCAAAACTAGAAGAAGATAAAGACAAAAAGGTCAGTGATTCAGTACAGTGGAGGGGTGGTGTGAGTTCAGAGTGCAAAGCGTGTTTACTGGCGCATGAGTGCCCCAACAATGTTGGTTCAGGTACCTTCTGAGTGCATTTCCCCCTCTGAAAATCCAGGTATTGCAGGCAAAAGGGTTTTCTCTGTGTTTGGCTTTGCAGTTGGTTTCCCTCCCCTGTGGAGACAGATACAATCTTTCAATTTACCTCTTTTAAGTTCTGCTTAGGTTGGGTTTGCACTATTCAGGCAGCTGAAGTCAAAGTGAGATTTATGGCAGGAAGATATTCCAGAGGAGACAAGACAACAAAGTATCAGGAAGGAGCAAAAATTCAATGTTACTACATTATCTCAACCACAGCATGATTTGACTAATTTTCCTCTGCAGCTACCATATCCATCACTACAAATTCCTATATCCAGAGCTGTGCATTTTGGTAGCTGTGAATAGCTGGCCTGTGTTTGGTTCAGCAGCAGAATTTGTAAAGGTGGTAAACGCAGCCCTTCTTGTTAAATATTGCTGATGTTCAGAATAAGGAGTGCAATTTGAATAGACTGGACTAGGATGGGGAATCGAGGAGCATTGTAACCCTTTGCTTACATGACATATCTCTTTGTCCATAGAGTTTATTTACAATTTGGTTTTCCCCTCTTCTTAGATTTAAGTCACAAATAACTCAAAGATAAGACACACAGGAATACAGTATGCATGGCATCTTGAATGAAAACCTCTGTTTTGCCTCCCTAGATCAATGAAATGTCCAAGGAAATTAGCAAATTAAAAGAAGCATTGAACAGCCTTTCTCAGCTCTCCTACTCAACCAGTGCCCCCAAAAGACAAAGCCAGCAGCTGGAGGTGTTACAGCAACAAGTGAAGCAGTTGCAAAACCAACTGACTGTAAGTGTGACAGTTTGTAAACCTAACATTAGTCCCAGTTCTCCAAAGAAACCTGTACTGTTCTTCACTCTGCCTTATTTAAAATAGAGTACAGTCAGTGAGTACGTGGAAAAGAATCTTCATCCAAAAAATCTGTAATTTCTGTTTCTCTGAAACTTGTGAGAATTTGCAAGTCGTGAATAGCACTTTAGAAAGAGCATAACTAAATAAAGCTGGTTTTCCACATACTTTTCTCAGACCAGTTGAGAAACAGATTTTTTTTAGTAAAATGGAGTGACCAAACTTGCTGCTCAGATCTTAATTTGTGGAAAAGTATGATCAGTTTGCAGAAGGTTTTCAAGAACATTCATCAGCTGAAGTTGTTTTGGGGTTTTAAGCTTTTTGGAAGAAAGTATGAGGTTTCATGTCAAGCAAATGCATCTTTTTATGGGGAGCACAGTTCATTCTCTGAAATTCTGAATGCCTTAGAGATATATATTTTTAATTTTGTTGTTTGTGTGTAAAAGGTCCAGTCTTCTAAACTGGGTTGAGTCATAATTGATATTTCCTAGAGCTTGCCTGCCCCGAGGAGAGTACTTTATCCACTGCTGAGGATGAAAAGAAGGTATTGTCCACTGGAGGCCTTTGTTGAGGGCTCTGGAGTGCCTCTGAGAGGAGAATTCCCAGACTGACATGCTCAGTAGTGTCTGCTTCCTACCTTTCCCAGCAGAAAAAAAGAGGGCTCAGGATGCCAGAAGAACTCCCTTGCAGGCAGGAGAAATAGTAGGCAGAGCATGCTGTCAGTGTGAAGGGGCCAGACTTTCTTGTTCCAGTCCTCCATGTGTGAAAGGACTCTTAATCTCCCAATAATTAGGATCAGCAAAGTAGTGTAAAAGTGCAAAGGTATACAGCACATTGGGAAAGCAGGTAACATTTAAAACAGGACAGAAACACTCTTTCCTTCCTGTAGGTTAACTTTCCTAACAGCTTAATGTATCTTTGGAAAGGTGGCTTCTGGGTTGTGGCAGTCTGTGGTCATTGAAAAGGATTGGGTGGCGTTCGTTAGGTCAGGGCCCTGCAGGTTAAGCACCTCCTTTCATCTGGGAAGGCATCAGCTCCAACAGAGGGGTTGATGCCTTTTTCAGGCTCACCTAGAAACAGAGGCCAGACAGAATTAAGAGAATAAAAGCAGATATATTTAATGAAGGGCCTTCAGGTACATTAAGGGTGGACAAAGCCTCCCTACAGGGGCTATATCCAAGATGGAAGATAGTCACAAGGTTTTCAGACAATTCTAAGTTTGGTCTATTTATGTATCAGGCATTAATACTCCAATTACAACTTCAGCTAATGAAATCATATACCCCCAGTTTGCCTCTCCCCCCAGTTCACTTCTGTTTATACTTTCTGGGGCCTGGGGCAGTAGGGTGTCCTTATATATATATATATATATATATATATATATATATCCAAATATTTCCAAATATATGTATCCAAATATATCCAAACAATTACTCTCTAGCTACCAGCCTAGAGAGGAATTGTTTTGTCTGAATGAAATGGGAGAACAGTAGCTGACAGGCTATGGACTTGTAGAGTTACACCATAAAGCAGTACAGGATTTGAAAAATACAAAAGCTAAAATCCTAAGGCATCAGGGCCACTGCTTTCAGCGAAGAGCTGAGTTGCGGTTCAGAATTGATTTGTCAGAGTACTGTTGTCTTTCCTCAATTCTGGTTTCTGATAAACTTGGAAATACAGAATGTGCTCATTCCACACCTTTGCAGCTCAGTACTTGTTAAAACTCACGATATCACCAGCTCTTTTACTGGGATAGATAGATAGAACTACAGCATTTTCCTGGACATGCTTCCAAGCAAATTTTGAGTGCCTGGTGACACGACACTGTCGGAAATGGTTTTCAATGCATTAATAAGACTATGGCTTGAATTGTCCCCAGTCAGAATCTACTTGGGGAGTTCTGAGTTCAATAGTTCTGAATGCTCTATGCCTTTCTGCTTAACTGTTTTTTAGGAAACAAAGAAACAACACCAGGAAATTGTCTCAGTTTACAGGATGCACCTTCTCTATGCTGTGCAGGTACGGTTGCATGTTGTCAGTCAATCAGTGTTAGTGTATTAACTGAAAATGTTTCTTCTGCAGATCTAGTAAGAATTTTGCATGTTTTGACTTAGAAAACATCCCTCCCATAAGGTATGACAGTTCAAGAGCAGTTTTAACACTGCTTCCACTTGGGAAATTGATCTAATTAATATACCTGAAAAATAGTTTGTCAATCTTCTTAAAGACTGGAGCTGCATTCATTCAATCATCTTTTTTTCTCTCTCCCTTTGTCTAGGGTCAAATGGATGAAGATGTCCAGAAAGTGCTTAAACAAATTTTATCAATGTGTAAAAGCCAATCACAGAAAAAGTAAACAAAAAAGCCAAGGAGAACTCCCTATTTTTATTAACCCTGTTATGGTTCTTTTATCTAGATTTGCCTTAACATAAGATTTCAAATTGGCAATTTGCTGCTTTTGTGTTACTGTGCTATTTGTGAGGGGGATATATTTGTCTGTCTGCACCACTTCCATGTGCATTTCCATGTGCAGTAGCTAAACACATGCCTGCTTTTTATACCCAAAATGCAAGTATGTTCTTCAGACTTTTTACATAGGCCACTCCGTGTTGTGTTTACCCTGTGAGTACTTTTCCAGCTTCCTCCACCAGCAGCAGGCTAACCTGGAGGAAAGCACTGGTGTTGCCTGGGTAAAGGTGAAATTCCCTGTGAGGTCTTCTGCACTGATTATAAGCTGCATCTCATTACTGGGTGTGTTTGCTGCACTCAGGTTGCTGACATTTTGCCACATGCAGCACTCAGGTTGCTGACATTTTGCCACATGCAGCCTTTGGCACAGCAGAAGTGAACCTTGCAGCAGTGAGCAGAAGTAGATATTTATGCTGAGCCAGAACCTCGAACAGCTACACTTCCTGGTGCAATGTTATTTAAGATTAACACACTAAAATGTGGCTACCCCAGTTCACCCAATGCACTGAGTACACAAAACCCATACCATGCTTCATAGTTTCCTTAACTACCTGGTAGTGGAATGAAACTATTTCAAAAGGTAAAAAGCATTCGTTTATTGAAGTCACATACAAACAGCCCTTTGTGATAGGTTTAGCTGTCTATGCAAGCGTTGGCCATGAAGCTCAGGAACAAAACCAGGTCATATACTTTTAGACAAGGGATTCTAGTGAACACAGGATGTTTACAGTGAATGTCAATGCCTCATACTTCCTAACCTCACTTTTGTAAAGATCTTCTCTGCGGTATATTTTTACTGGCCCTCTAATGAATTTTTTTGTAACGAAACCATTTTTTCTACATAATATTTGCATTAAGCTTATTAACAAATATTTTTAGGTAATTGTGTCTTAGAGAGTTTCTTTTTATACCCCCAAGTACTCAGTAATAGTGAAGCATAGTGAAGTGTTTTCAGTTTGTAAGAAATTTGTATGGATTAATAGACCTGTCTGTCAGTGTGGTCCAGAGCAGTTACATGTAAAATTCAGCCTGCTGTTCCAAAAAAATTTAGGAATTATAGGTAGACAACAGCAGGAGGTGTCAAAAAATTCTGTATGTTGTTTCTAGAGGCTATGGGCATCAATAAAGCCTTTATCAGCACTTCTACATTTAAAGTCAAATAAAAATGCTTGATGTGGAATAGAATGAAACTATGGAAAAATGTTTTAAGCACACACTGCACTTGAGGGTACAACCATTTTAACAAGCTTGCGGCTTCAATATGGTATTGTGTTTTTTTATTCTATGGGGATATGTCTCTATTAATAGAGAAATCTTTCAGAGCTATATAATCTATGAAGTTTATATAGAGTCATAATATGACAGGAGTCAGCAGTGCCTCAGGCTGACTGAACTCATAGTGCGCTTATATCAGATAATTCCTAACTCTGGCAAAGCTAAATGGATTTTAAAAACAAAAAGAAAACCACCACCTTTGCATCAGTTAGACCTTGGTGTTACTTTTCTTGAGTGGTTTAACTAATGCCGTCTAATTTTGAACAGTATTTTATAGTTAGACAGCTTTGAAAATGCTCCAAAGAAATGTGAAAAAAATTTTGCTGCATTACTTCAAAAAGAACAAAATTTTAAGCATGCTAATGCTGCAAGTATAAAACTTGATGAACCATTTTGTAGGTTGCTTGATGGATTTAGTCTTCTACTTTGGTTTGGTTTGTATATTTATTACAATTATCTTTGTGGAATATTGGAAATTATATACTACAGCATAACAAGTTTCTTTATATGTAATTTACAAGAAGTTTCCTCATGCAGCAAATAAAGTATTTCCTTTTTTTTTCATTTTTGTCTTCATTTACTTTTTGTATTGATGGAAATCTCACTACACTGTTCTAACATAGTACAGATGTGTTCTATATCTCCTGTTTAAATGGATGACACAAGAGCCAGGTTTTCCTCCCAGAAATTGAATCTTCACTATTCACTATCTTGACCTGTTGTGTGAAATAAATCCAGTCCAAACCCCACGCAGTGAGTTTTGCAGATAATGCCTTCTATCTCATGGATAAGTTTGTAGCCATTTCTCACATGGACATCCTGCTAGAGGTAATACAGGTTTCCCATTTGCCACTGCATTTATTCCAGCAAAGTTTAAAATACCTTAGGGCTGTTGCACTCATCAGTGATGTCCCACAGCTCTTCAAAACTGGTGGTTCTCTGTCACTTGGCACTTCACACACAGAACTGCAATGGGAATATATCTGAGTGTATGTGGATATGGATATGTCTGCTTTTTAAACTTAGTTACACAGTCAGCCCCACTGCCTTTTATCATCTCTTCTCAGTTTTATTTGAGAAACTGTTCTGTCAGTGACTGATCTTGCCTGAAGGAATTGCATCTCTTGTGATCTCATCCCAGGGCTCTTTAGCCTCTTGTAGCAAATTTCTGCAAGCTGCCCAGCACTGGGTTCCCTTTGAAGATGGGCAAGCTGACATGCAGAGTCTGGGCCTGTGGGTGCATCTGCCTAAGCTGCTACTCTGAAACATCCACATCTGTTTCTGGCCTCCTGCATGGTCAGTCCAAACAGCATGGGCAGCATTTTTGTAGCAAATTCCTTTCCCTCTCTCCACTAAGTGCATGAGTACTGGGAATAAACTCCTCTTGCCAAACTCACTGCACTATGTCCTGTCAGTAGGGAATGGTGACAAATGGTGGTAGTAGGCTTTAGATGGAATTTGGGAGTAGACAACATCCTAGATCTGCATTATCACCTTTTGCTTCTTTTTTTTTTCTTTTTGTCCATTTCTCTTGCTGTGCAAACTAAGGACAAGTTCCTGTAAGCAGGTGTTGCCCTGGTTATTTATCATCTGGCTCTCACGGGGCCCTTCTTTTGCCAGCACAAATTGACATGAGAAGATAGTGGAGGGTGAAAACACAGAAGATTCCAGCAATAGTCAGAGGATAACTTTTTGCAGTGTGCCTTGTGTCCTTGCTGGACAGATCTTTTGGCTGCAGCAGCACATGGTGTAGCATAACCAACACCTGAGCACAGGGGTCATTATCCTCTGAGATGAGTCTGGATTCCTGGGCATGTTGCATAGCAGAATTCCTGCTGGAGACTCTTGGGTAGAAGCACAGGCAGAGCCAATCTTGCCCCTTGCTGGCTGAGCAGGGGCTCAGGGATGGCAGAATGACGTCCTGATTGCCTCCCCACCTCTCCTCAGGGCAGCTCCATGGTGATGTGATGTGATGTGCTGTGTGTCAGCATAAGACAGCAAAAGCCCAGGGAAGACCATGGTGCTCTATGCTGCAGCAAACCACACACAGGGCCCCAGAAGAAGCAGCCAATAAAGGGCCAGTGGAGAAGCTGGCAAGAAATCCCTTGGCAAATGCCATTTCACTATATAGAACTGTTAAAGGCCACTTCCATGTTTTGTGAGTTTGCCCGAGAATAGCTGGCTGGGGGGGAAGAGGTGGGTGGGGTGTGATTTCAGTGCTGGGTGGTTCAGAGCTACATAAACCACTGCTGCAGCAGGTACATTGTGTTTACACCACAAATCTGCCCTCTGGAGGGGTCTGGCAGAGTGGGGGACCAGCCTGGAGTGTGCAGGGGGATAAGCCAAGAGGCTGGAGTACCACATGGGACATGGGAGGAGAGCTGACTCATGGCACTGGAACAGGAGCCCCAGGTGCCCTTTACCTGTCTGACCTTCCCCAGGGAGGCTCTTGCTTGGGTCAGCCACACCAAAGCATCCTGGGCTGTCTTCACACCAGTGCCAGCCCTCATCTGAGCACGAGGCAGACACAGAAGGCAGAGGCAATCTGTTCTCAAATATGGCAGAGACCCAGGTGCTGCAGGCGAGAATCGCTGTCCCAGGTGGTGTGGGCAGTGCAGGGCAGGTCCTGGAGCACAGGCAGCCTCCTGTGGCTTTGGATGTCTGGGGGTCAGAGCCTCAGTCTGCTGCTTGGGAGCCAGAGCTGTGCCTGTTGGGAACTGTGTGGGAAAGCTCTGGGCAGGTTAGGTGTGGAGGTTTCAGTAGCACAGGCAGATGTGATGTACCCCAGCACATATTCCACAGGCACAGCTGTAACACAGCAAACTTTTTCAAGCAAATAGAAATTGGTACAAGGACAGTTCACTCCCAGTGATCTAAATCATTTATTAACTGTGGTTTTGGTCTGCCACAGAAAATACTAAAAGTACTGAATTTAATGTCAAAGCACAGCACAAGAGTTTGAGTACCTTGAAACCTTCATCTATAACACCACTTGGTTCTGCAGCTGTGGGTCACTGTGCGTGCTCATGGCTGCTCCCCAATTCTCAGCAGAGCATTTCACAGAAATGAAGTTTCAAATGCTTTTCTTCATCCCTGCCTCCTCCTCTCTTTGAATCCTTCATAATCCTTTTGAACATAAGTAACAGAGACACTAAGCACAGACTAGAACCATATTTTGTTTTGGTTTTCTATCTGTGTTCTTCTCAGGCAGTAACAAATTCATTCTCCTCAGTCATTTCCTTAAAACCCCTGCGGTAAATTGCAGCTGAATAAAAATCAGTGATTTAGTGTCTACTAATTTGAGGAAGCCCAAGTTAAAATTTCTGTAACTACAGAACAGATCTACCAGTCAAGCCTGCTGCTGGCAAGAAAGTGATGTGCCTTGCCCAACAACTGCTAATTAGATTCGCCAGACTTCGGTACTGTGTGACAAAAAGTCTTCTTGTAGAAATGACAGCCTCTGTCCCATCAGACACAGTGGTGGCAGACTGCATGGACTGTCACTAACATATGACTCCTCTGATGACCATTTTTTGCCTTTACACAAGCAGCAATAATCAGCTTGCTTTTAGCCCTGCTGATGCCAGTCCCCAGTCCTGCAGGTGGCTTCGGGAGGGTCTGTTTTGTGGTACTACCCTTAGCTCCTGGGGCATTTTAGGGCAATGCATTTGTAGGTATTTCCAAACCTTTGGCTGCCCTGACAGACTCTTAATTGATGAGTTTAACACAGGTTAAAGCAATCATTGGGCTTTCAGTCTATTTTAAAAGCCTGCTCGCATGCTGATCTCTCCAGATTCGCAGTGTTGGCCCTCTTTGCACATTTTCCAACAGCCTGAAATGCTCAGACAGTTGGTAATGGGGCCTCCTACCAGCAGCTGGAGATTGGAAACAGGCACATCTCAGTGACATCATCTCCTGCAAGAGGCTCAGGGCTGGAGCCCACGGGTGTCTGTCTGTCCGTCTGTCTGCTCCTGCCTGCCTGGCTGGGCCCTGCACACTCACGGTGTGCTGCTGTTAACCCTGCCCGGGGAGGATGCTGCAGCTGGCACCCTGCTGGTACCCTCAGGAGACTGAGTGCCTGCATCAAAACACCACCGAGCCTGTATGGGAAATGCTCCCTAGTGATGGCTGGGCTCGGGCCCACAGCACTCTTCCTGCATTCCTTGTCGTGGAGCAGCAACAGTCCCCACACGCTGCACATTCAGAAGCCCTGTCCAAAAATGTTTGGATGCATTTGCTTCTCTGTAAGCACTCTACTGCCCACCAGGAGTCATCCCCCAAAGAGTCTGGGGAGCAAGGGGGGTGCTGGATTAAACTGCATTTTCCAGACAAAAATAAAAGAACTCAAAACATTCCTGAGAAAGCAACCTGGCATTCCTTCCCCTCGGAGCCTCCCTGGCAGCTGGAAAACTGTGGGGAGCGACAACTCAAGGCACAAAGGTCTGCACTGCCCCATTCCTGCAAGCAGATTGTCTGGATTCTTGCTGTTCAAGGTGCAGCTCCCAAACAAAGCAGCACTGCCTTCAGCAGTTGTTGGGGCCACAGCTGGATGTGAGCACAGCTGGACAGATGTTGCAGAGCTGGTGCACACGTACCTGTGAGGAATTCCAGAGCCAGGCGCCTGCAGGGAGGTCGCGGTGGGAGGGCAGGTGCTCCCCTGGTTGTGCAGCTTCTGCATTGTCCCCTGCGTTGTCCCCTGCATTGTCCCCCTGTGCGGAGCCCTGCGCTGCCCGAGGGGAGCTGTGTGGTTTTCAGAGTGTCTCTAAAATTCCTGCCCTTGCTGCCACATGAAGAATTCGTGTCCCTGTCCAACGACCGGGAGGGGCAGGCCGGCAGAGTTTCCTCTGCAGATGCTTTGGCCGGGGGTGTCTGGCACCGCGTTCCCTTGCGAATATCTGCATAATTAAAGCCGACCGAGATCACCCAGGCTGGATTGCAGCATGGAGGAAGAGGAGGTGTGAGCTCTGTGCAGCTCGGTGCAGCCCATGCCTCTCTGACAACTTTTGTGGGAGCTTTTCTGGTGAGCTCTGGAGAGTGACGGATCACAGTCGCAGCCTGGATATACCCCAGCTCCTCCAGAACTTGTCCCACGCCATTTTATTAGGAGAATAAATGTCTTTGGCTAGCTTGATGTCCATAAAAAATCAGATTTGTTTCCCGGTGTGCAACAAGCAACTAATTACACACTCAAAGAGAAACACTGATTATTTATTCCAGTGGCACAAGCCTGGGTGCTCAGTGGTGCTCTGCAAATCAAGCACACCAACTCTCCAAACTTTTTACTATTTATACACTCTGGCGTTAAGGAAACTCCCCAGTCTGGCCATTGTTGAGCCTCTCTGGCAGTTGCACTCCCAGTGCCAGACTTTCACAGGTGGGACTGAATCTCCTTCATAGCAGGTGGCTCCAGAGCCAAACACTCCGCTCGCAGTCAGACCAGGATACCTCACTGGCTCCACCCCAGGTTTCCCATGAAGGAGTCTCAGATATCTCGTTCCACAAAGCTGTTATAGATGGATAATGAGATGATTTGCTCTGGCAATTAAATGATAACTATTGTGTGAATATTAGAAAAAGCTTTAGTGATGTATAGTTATGTTATTGTAGTTTAAATGTCCTCTGTTCTCCCCACAGCTCCCTTTTCCCTCCTGTACTGTTGCCATCAGACAGCTGGGGTTGTCTAGGACAGGGATAAAGAAGGCTGCACTTGTCCCTTGTATGGGGCAGTTGGGAATGGAAAAGTTTGGTGCTTCAGGGGTGTGGCGTGTCAACACCTGACCTCCAATCCAGTGACAAGAAAGCTGTTTCCACTGATAAATGGCAAAGAAGAGCTGACTGACAGACTTTGGGAGGGGCCAGGGCTGGCTGATGCAACCCCCAGTGTGTAAAAGACTGAGCATCCATCTTGAAGATTAACCAGCTGTGTGGTGTTCACCAGGCCACTTCTGAGCACTGCAAATTTTTCCTTATGTAGTCCCTTGTTGTATTTTCGTTAAGGTTTGATAAACCTTTTTAAATTTTCAAAGTGAGCGGTTATTTATCATAAAGCCATTTATTCACGGTGCACTTACACAGAAACAGCTCATGCTGATGCTTCCGAGGAGGGATCCCCAAAAAGGAACCTCAGGGAATTTTACACCCTGTCTACCCAGGTGCAAGTGTAGCTCTTTCTCTCCCGTCTGCACATGCCACCCGATCTGTGTCTATTCACCTAGCTGGCATCACCCATGTTCATCTCTTTTGTTATCCAAAATGTCTGCAATTGCCAGCCCCCGCTGTGTCTCCCCTCTCACCCTGGCTGGTTTCACCAGGCTTTGTGCCCTCTGTTAATCAATCACAGGGCTGGCAGTTCACGGCCTCCTGTCTCTTCCCAGTCTCCCACCCAGAGCTCAGCCTGCTGCAAATTCAGCTCGCAAACACAGCTGCCTGCACCAGATGTATACCTCAACATTAGCAAGCATAGCCATTAATGTTCGTGGGCTACAAAAGACATTGTTCTCTTATTAATCAGTATTCTATCTTCTATCAATTAATGATTGTCTCAGTTCTTATGCTCATTAGTCTGCAACCCTCACTCTTCATCTTCTTTTGACATGGTGGGCTATGAGTCACTCTGTCATGATTTCTCCCTGCTGGAATTCCTTTTACCCACTCGCAGTCCGTTTCAGCACAGCTGCTGAGTTGGCCGTATTAGTTTCTTCCTTATCTTGGGAGTTCTGCCACATGTCCTTGTGGCTTTAAAGTTCTGCATTCTTTGTGTCTACCTACTATCCTTCTTCCCTAACTTTGTTAACCTCCCTCTAGGTATGAGATCACTGAAGCTTAACAGGGCAATTCTGCCAACAAGTAATTTATCTTTCCAACACCTGGACATAACTTAGGGCCTGTTAGCTGCTTTCTGTTCCATGGATTAAGTCTCTTTCTGATTGATTAGGGGTGCAAGTGCCTAATTAGGTGCAGTCGTGTTCCACACATCCCTTACCTTGCAAACACATTACTGCACTCCACTGGCTTTTATGGGGTAAAATCCAAACATATGTTCAGGCAGATTTCAGACCTCCAGCTTTCTGCTCGCTTGCTCCTTCTTGGTCAACTCCATTTGAACAGGAAGGGGTAGGAGGCTGTTCAGTTTTCCAGTGAGAGTTTTACTCCACACACAGACACAGCCCCCCACCCACTACCCCACCTCAAACGCTGATGCAGAGGGGGTGAAAGTGAGAGTGAAATTCCCACTGTCTCTCTGCTCAGATTTTCAATGGTATTACAAAAAGGAACCTTTTCCTGGGCAATGCAGCCCTTCCTAGACTCCCCTGGATGCATTCCTCCAGAATACTCACACACACTGATGTTCACAGTCGTGGTGGACATTCAAGCCCACTTCTCCCTTCTGTGGGAGTCTGTTACTCCACGGCAATCAGAGCTGTGTGGGGCACCTGACTGCATCCCCCTCCAACACTCTCTGCCTGGAGGAGCCCTAGCAATTATCTGCAGCAATGCTGATGCACTGCCCTGTTATCCTTAGAGCCAGCTGAGGGCAGAAGCAGGGTAGAAAGAGGCAGAACCCACCTCTTATCTCTTCCATTTATACCTAAGTAGTCCTGGCCCCCTCAAAGAGAGATTCACATAAAAATGAGTTTTTCTCTCAACAAGAAGTCATCAAGTGACTATTCTGTAATAGCAGCATTTTTAAAATAATTCTGTATTTGTTCAGTTTAATGTTACTGTTCAGAAAAAGCACTGCTTAGTGCTACTACACACAGTTTCTAAGTATTTATTTTGGTCAGACTCACCTGCTGGATTCTTCAAGCTGCTACAAAACGAGGTTAAAAACAGACACCTACAGGAAGCAGCATATGGCTTATCTCAGCTTTTCCAGCTGCTCCACTAACCTCACTAAAGACTCATCTAGTCAAGTATACAAGAGTACTATTTCCTTGTAAATCCATGTGTAAGTAAATACTAAACAACTAAACTAAATAAAAACCAAACCACTGATTCTTTCCCATCACTAACTTTGAAAGAGAGGTATGGATTTGTATTCCCCCTGGAGAATTTTGTGCTTTACAGATCCCAATCACTGCAGAAAGCCAAGGAGACACAAAACTTCAACACATTGGGAGGCAGGAGATACCAGTAGCACCAGCACTGCTGTGTTTTGTTGCATGAAGATTGTCTGGAGCCAAAGGCATTATTTTGACTATTGGAATCTTCAAAGACTGGTGGGAGTCTGGGCCTATTGGCAGTAGATTTCTGGTAGAATCAAAGTGCCTTCTTGAAAACCTGCGGTCAGTTCCTGCTCTGAAAATCACAAATCAAAATAATTGGAGGGGAAATCACTTGCCAGTTTTGTGGCCTCTGGACGTGGGATGCCCACAGCCCGCAGTGCTGCCCATCAGAGCTGCCAGGCATCCACCACCACAGCTGAAACGGGGTAGAAGGCACTGGAGACAGCTGCCAACCCAGGAACTGGTTTACTTCACAAGACAAGTAATTCTGAGTACTTGCATGCACCATTTTAAGAAAGCAGATGGGCAAAATCTGAGCTGAGAAGCCTCTTCTGTGACGCTATAAAAAGAAAAAAATGTGAGCTGAACATTTCTTTTGCTGCAGGTTTCCTGTAGTCTGCAAGGGAAAAGGTCTTCTTAAATAGCAGGGACAAGAGGTACTGAAGGTAACCTGAGTTCTGGATCCATGGAAAGTGTAGCAGGAAATCCAGCACAGCAGTGGATATCTGCAGAATTTATATAACTTACCAGGTCGAAAAGATGCAGTGCCCTTTTAGTCACAATCCTCTTCACCCTTTTTATTTTACTGAGCTTGAATGCAGAAATGTAACTGAATACATCACAGATGGATCCTAAATCAATTCACTGCCTTTCAGCAGCAAGGCTGCAGCCCAGATTTCCCATGTTCTTGTCTCCCTAAAACCACATCCATGAAAGTCAAAAGGGCACAAGCACCTCCATACCTCTGGGAGCCCAGGCTGGGACTCAGCCCATTTGGGGTACAGACATTAACTCCTGCACAAACCATATGTGCCTTTAATATCAAATACTAAATGCAAGTTATTTTCTGGTATTTTGTGGTGTTCTAACTTCTAAGGGTATTGCTCCTATGATTACTGTTGGTAGGCCACAGAAGAAATCATTAAAAGTACTATTTCAAGAAGGAACACAATACATATGTAGGCAATTACATAAAAATTCAAATGTTAAGCCACAATTCCTGAACACAATACAAGAATCTTGGATATTCTAAAATAAATCACAAGAAAGTGGTGTGTTCTACTTCATTTTTATCCTGTCACCCAGGGATTATGTAAATCATCCTTGATACTCAGTAGTCAGGGATAATATTAATAACTCCCAATGAGACCATAACCTTTTTTTCATTGAAGAAATTGACACAGTAAGCCAGAAGGAAGTTCATTTATACTTGTCTTGGGTATATTTTATTTTGGAAAAAAGACACAGTGAGTAAGAGTAACTTAGAATATTAGGTATCTATGTCAGCCTTGTAGTTCAAAAATTTGTAATTGTTTATTAATTTCCAACAGTTAAATTTATTGTAAACTTTATTGCGACAAATGGATGATTTGCACAAAAAACAACAAAAGCGAACAGATAACACTGTGTATTCCAAAAGTGTACTCTTGCTGGCATAAGCAAGAGGTGAAAAATTATCCACAAAAACATTTTAAAATAAACCCAAAGGATTCTGCTGAATTCTGACGCAATCAACTTTGTAACATATGAACACACTGTTTTCCATAGAAAACAAAGCAAGACCTCATCTGACAGACAACAAAACTTGACCAGAGTCTAAAGCTGCAGAAACCACCTGGAGATTGCTGACTCTGCTCACTCCCCACAGCAGAGAGGCAGCAGGGCTCAGTCTCTGTGTGGGATCTGCAGACTCTGCATCCAGTCCCGTGCCTGGCTGCTCCCAGGTACCTCCCGTTCTGTGCAGGGTCCTTGGTGTGAAAGGACAAGGGGACTCGTACCTAAACACTGCCCACCTGCTGCTCTGGAGGTGGACACTGCAGGAAACTGCCCAGGAACCACACTCTCCTGACAGTGAGCACGAGGTCAGCCCCGTTTTTGGCAGATTTGAATACAGCACTCCATGGGGCACAGGCAGATATTGCCCTGCTGCCGTTCAGCAGCGACTCCTGTTGCTGAGAGGCTACTGAGAAGGCAAATGAAATTCATAAAAAAATTTCAATAAGAGACTTTTCTCTCTTACGATTCTTAGCACCACCAGTAGAGAGCAGCAGAGTAGGAACAGGGACATGAGCACACAGAAACAGCTCAGCTGCAGCATTCTTGCACATGTGTAATAAACTACTGACCCAAAACAATGATGTTGCCAGGACCGTTGTGAGTAATGAGTAAGTAAATCCTGGCTTCTATATCTTCTATATCAATTTACCAATTCAACATCAGTTTGCAGACATCAAATTGGTGTCAGATGGAATTCCAAGGAATTGAGTTATATTAAGAATTAATCAAGCTGAGGAGAAGCCTAGTGGCTTCACTGACAAAACATGTCAGCATTTGCCAGCAAGAAACCACCTGCTGCTATTAAGAGATGTGTTTGAAAATGTTGCTCTCTTTGAAGACAAATTTGGTTTTAAGTCACTGAAAGTTATCTGGCTAATATACAACAAGTATTCAGATTTTCCCCTGTGTAATTGAATACTAGAAGCCAAAGACAAAAAAACATAGCACAGACAAAATTCTTGGAGAATGCTGCAAAAAGCATCAATGTGTTACACAAACAGTACTTTAACATCTGTGTTGGAAGCAGTGTCTATAAGACATCAACTCCCCTTTCCGCTTCTTCAGTTTGAGTCAAGAAAATGAAAGTTTTCAACTTTCTTATTCCAGAGCTAAAAAATAAAGACAATATTAACTCTATCAAACCTTATAGCTTTCATTTAGTTTTGTAAAAAAATATAATCTTTTATATAACCAAAAATATATTACAGATGCCAGCACACACACCTACAGTTCTGCTTCAGTGATGTTCTCATCAGGGCAACAATAGTATTCCACAAAACAGATCTGTCCATCTTCATTCCTAATCATGTACTGCAGTGAAAGAAATCCTTGAGCATCTGTTCGAATGGACACTTTGCAAGACAAAGCCAGTGCCTTTGTGGATGGCTTAAGCAAAGAAATCTTGTACCTGCAGGAGAAAATGTTATTATCATGTATTATTCAAGTAAAGTGAAAAAAATACATTGTGCAAAGAGGAGCTGAAACATTAGTCACAAATAAAGACCCAGAATAAAAAAAAACAATTCGGAATGCACTTATTTGCTCTTTCCCTGGTAACAACATTAAACTGTCATCGTCAGCACTTAGCTTTTGATAACAGACACGGTCTTTTATCAGATGGGGAGTATTTTTGCCCCCTCATACTAATAAAATAAATGTTACAGAAATACCAAAGCAGTTTTTAAACTTCCCATCAAGAATGCATGACCAGGCACAGAGGGCATCAGTCACTTTCTAACCTGTTTGTCTGGGTCTGGTTACAGTGGAATGCTTCCATCAAATCAGAGTCCCTAGGGTAGTCTAGATGGGCACTTCCAGCATTTCCAAAAGTGGATAACCTGGAAGACAAAAAGCACCATCACAAAATACCTGATGAGAGCTCCGTAAAAACTCACCAAAATGAGTCATTGTACATATCTCATGATTGTTTCACAAAACACTGCTGTTTGTTTCACTTTATTTAATCAAAAATGCTAAACTGTCCACACCAATGTCACATTTATGAAGTTGTCAAAATACTCATTACTATGTTAATTAGAGAACATACTGTGATTTGCTATACTCATTACAATTATTCCTGAAATGAAGGAATTAATTCTAAAGTAATTCCCCTCTCTCCACTGTGAAAACTTCCACTCCTCACCAGCCAAGGCAGCCAAGCACAAACATTTGAGTTCAAAGCCATTTCTAGTACCTGAAGTAGGGTTTATCTGGAGACATGGTAATCTGCAGAACCTCACTGGTCATGTCCAGTTCAGCAAATGCCTCTCGCAGTCCCTCTGACTGCAGGATAATTTTATTAACAACCTTTGTACTGCAGAAATCAAAATCTAACAACTCCTCAGGTTCTTGAGTGTTGATTTTGCACACTGTTACCACTCCTCCTTCTTCCAAGAACAGCATCAGGGGATACCCATAACCACGGTAACACAATCTGAGGGCCGTTGATGTTCCTGAAAATGAGAATGAAATATACATCCTGCAGAAACCACAGCTAGGGCTTTTGATTACTTTAGAAAACTCACATTTTTCTCACACACAAGCCACAGATCAACAGCAGTGCTGCCTCCCAGACACCCCCTGAAATGCTAATGGTTATGCAGTAAAATTAAATTACTTGCGTGGAGACAACTCAAATCCAAATAATTTCACCCACCACAAAAGAAACACCAGCTGTGACACTTAAGACACACTACAAACAGTTTAGAGGAATTGGAAAATCCTCATGGTCCTAAGGCTCTCTCTGGCTCACATCATCCTTCCTTACTACTCTTGTTACTTGTGCAAACTGAAGTTAATGCAGCTGAGCTTGTGCTGTGGTCACACCCTCCTGTGGCAGGTTATCACCACCTGAACCTCTGGTTTCCCAAAATCACAGTGCTCTTTAGAACACTCGATTTAGATCTTTAGGTCAGCCACAACCAAAACTGTAGAGGAATGAGGAGCTCAAGGCAGAGCTGCTGCAAGGGCAGAACTGCCCAGGAAGCTGCCATGGTATCACTCCATGCCATGTGAGTACACATCCTGCAGCACCCACACAGCCTCCTGTGGATTCATGGAAATAGACCACACCTGGCAAGGAGCTGGTTCCAAAAATGGTCAGGCAGTCCAGAAGAACGGACAGACTGATCCGGAACATCACAGACTCCTCCTGAACGGAAAATTCCTGGAAAATTTCTGCCTGTAAGTTAAAGAAAAGAGATGAAAAGCTGGGAGTTTCTGCAATTATTTTACAGTTTAAACTTCAAGGTTTCCCATCCAGAAAGCAGTGCAACACAAAGTGATTTCTACATGCAACACGGCATTGATTATAGAAAAATGGGTCTTTATCTTCAAAACTAGGAAAACACAATCAAACCACACTTGAAACAAGGTAAGATGGCATAAACATGAATTCCTAAATACATGTCTATTATGCTTTAAGTACAACCTACAAACAGTAAAGCTAGAGCTGCTTACTTCTGGAGCTAGAAACATTCATGGAACTGTACAATGTATCACCCTTCTCCAGTAACAATAATTACATTTTTTATGCTCAGTGCATGCATAAGCATTCCAAACACTAGAAGGACATAAGAACAGATCAGAACAGTGACTTCACCACTCTGAAATATGTGCTGAATCCTGCCTTTGATAAACTGCTCCATGGTATCCTGTCTGTCGCTGGCACTCACTGCTTTGTGGCACCTACAAGAATGGAGTGTCTCAGAAATAAACCAGCGTGGCATGAGCTGCCTTTGGAAAAGTAATTTCATATTTTCCTGACAGCCTAGAGGGAAAACCCCATCCTGGGGTGCTTTGACCACAGCACAACCATCTTTAATCTAGTGTCTGTGCATCTGTACTCTTTCACAGCTGACTTAAATCCAACCTTTTAGCTTTGGGATGAGCTATAAAAACACCTAAAGAGGAACACTATGGACACTTGCTGTGCAGCTAAGCACAGCATGGCCAGAAGGAGCCATGAATTTGGCAGACACCAATACATTAGATGAAGGTGCAAACCCAATACTCTGTCAGGTGCTCAGGGATGTAGTGCTGCAGGGTTTGGAATTCCAGCAGTATGGACACCCATAAACAAGGGCAGCCTCACCACGGCCCTTCCTCCATGCCAGCTCAGGCACCTCTGCCTTGCTCCCAGCAAAGTCTCTCCTTCTCCGCAGGTGAGCACACGGAATTGTTAGGGTTGAGAGGGACCTCTGGAGATCATCCAGTCCAACCCCTCTGCCAAGGCAGAGTCACCTGGAGCAGCGACAGGGAACACATCCACAACACATCCAGGCCGGGTTAGACTGTCTCCGCAGAGGGAAACTCCAAGACCTCCCTGGCATTCTGCTCCAGTGCTCTACCCCTCTAAGCATAAATAAGTGCTTCCTCGTGTTGAGGTGAAACTTCGGTGGTTTATTTTATGCCCATTGCCCTCCTTCCTGTCACTGGTCACCACAGAAAGGAGTCTGGCACCATCTTCTCGGCACCCACGTTTGAAATATTTATACGCATTAATGAGACTCTCAGTCTGCTCTTCTCCAGACTAAACAGACCCAGCTCCTGCAGGCTGCCTCACAAGAGATGCTCCAGTCCTTTAATCATCTTTGTGGCCTCCGCTGGACCCTGTCCAGAGAGTCCTTGTCCCCCCGGTGCCCTGAGAGCGGCGGTGACCGAGGCCTGCGCAGGGCCTGCAGCAGCCGCACCCTCCCCTCGCCCGAGTCCCGGTACCTGGATGAAGGCGTTGGCCTGGATGCACTTGGCATCCTCCACAGTGACGCGCAGCCCGCTGGCCGTGGCCAGGCAGGTGGCGTGGTCCTGGAAGTGCACGGCCCGCAAGAGGCTGGACAGGTGCCGGGCGTTGTCCAGGCTGGCCGACAGCGCGTAGCGCTCGCCGCTGGCGGGCGGCTGCGCCGAGAACGGCATGGCCCGGCACCGGGAACGAGGAGCAGCGGGAGCGCAGGAGGCGGGAATGCAGGAGGCGGGATTGCAGGAAGCGGGAATGCAGGAAGCGGGAATGCAGGAGGCGGGGCGCGGGCACGGCGAACGGAGGGAGTGCAGGAAGTGAGATCACGGCCTCGGCGGCGCAGGAAACGCGAGCGCAGGAAGCGGGGCGGGCGAGGAGGCATCGCGGCATGGCGTGCGGGCGGATGGCGGCCAAGAGGAAGCGTGGAGCGCTGGCCGCGGGGAAGGCGAAGCGCGCCAGGAGCGCCTCGAGCGCGGGCGAGGCGGCGCCGGAGGGCGGCCCGAGGGATGGCAGCGCCCCGCCGCAGGAATACAGCATCCCGCCGCCCGTGTCCCAGGTACCGCCGCTCGGCCCGGCGCTCCGGTTGTGTGAGGGAACGCGGCTGAGCCGTGACTGAGGGGTTTGTTCGTAGTGTTTTATAATAGCGGCACAAGTAAAAAGTGGCGGTGCGTTGTTTCCGTGAGAATACGCG
Source organism: Ammospiza nelsoni (assembly GCF_027579445.1). Lineage (NCBI taxonomy): Eukaryota > Metazoa > Chordata > Aves > Passeriformes > Passerellidae > Ammospiza > Ammospiza nelsoni. Next base: position 77,162,885 of record NC_080669.1, on the reverse strand, counting down.
AAAAGCGCTGTCCTGGTCGATGTCGGTAAGATGTGTTACCTCAGTCTCAAGTATTGGGAAGAGTTGGGCAATTCTCTTTCATGCAGAGGCTGTGTGGAAACTGTGCCTGTTCCATTTAGGAATCATGCGGAGAAGGTTTCGGTAATTGTTTGCTTGTAGGAAAAGCGTAAAGTACTGACTGTAAACACCAAGGCTTCGCAGTTTCGACAGGAGAATCTGGGCTGTGCTCTGGAGTGTTCCTGAGCCCATTTTGCAGGAAAATAAGCAACGCACGTGGAGTTTTAGCAGTTGGGTGGGAGTGCAGGGCTGTGCCCGGGAGCACGCTGTGGATCGGGATGAGGATGGTTCCTCCTTGGGTGGGAAGGAAAGGCTGTGCCCGGGAGCACGCTGTGGATCGGGATGGGGACGGCTCCTCCTGTAAAAAGCAGGGCCCCCTTTTTTGTAGGGCAGTCTCCACTCTTGCTGAGAGCGTGGTTCTGTCTGCGTGAGAGATAAAAACGAAGGTTCTTGCTGTGTCTTTCGGTATTCGCTGTCCAAACTGTAATTTTGCTGCATTATAATAACATTAAGTCTAGCAGCTTCCCATGTGACTGTTGTGTCTTTTTTTCTAGGGCAAATGGAAAAACAAGGAGCGAGTGCTGATATTCTCCTCTCGTGGAATTAATTTCAGAACAAGACACCTAATGCAGGACTTAAGGACATTGATGCCTCACTCTAAAGCAGGTAGGGGTTGAATATCATTCCTAACGTATATTTTGAGAATGCTTTTGAGCCAAGAGCTCCTAACGCCCTGTTCTTTTATTTTTTTTTAATGTGGTACAGAAGAATTTTGATGAAACTTTTATCTCAAACAAACACCTTTTGAGCCAGCAAGTACAGCAATTTTTGTATCCCAGTATTTTCTGGGAAGTGAATCCTATGGCATCGCTCCTGAGCCTGCGCAGTTAGTTTTGTTGCTATGTTTAGATATTCCATAACATGACAGAAACAATTTGATAATTACCCTTTCATTTATAAACTAGTAACCTTTTTGCAAAAAACCTAACTGTTACAATAATCTCTTGTATTGAATTGGTTTTCCAGCTTTGTAAGTGTTGGCTTTGTCTTCCAGATACAAAAATGGACCGTAAAGACCAGTTATTTGTAATCAATGAGGTAATTCAGGATTTATCTTGATGCTTCTGTATTTTATTTTATTTTCTATGGAAATTCAGTATGCCAGGGAAAGGGGCAACCAAATTCAAAGTGTAACTTCATAGGTGAAAATTACTGATACCCAAAAAGCCAAAAGTTGACTTTTGATTAAT